>NC_056735.1:1240221944-1240312742 GCF_019279795.1 Protopterus annectens | reverse complement strand
TATAGATATCTCCCGTTCAACTGTTACAGTACTTTAGTTGCTAGTCCTGTACAAACTCTCGACTAGAGCTTATACCCCTAGGACACGCTAAGGTCTGGCTTTGTTCTACATATATTAGCAGCATAATTGAATATCTG
This sequence comes from Protopterus annectens, assembly GCF_019279795.1. Taxonomy (NCBI): domain Eukaryota; kingdom Metazoa; phylum Chordata; order Ceratodontiformes; family Protopteridae; genus Protopterus; species Protopterus annectens. Next base: position 1,240,312,605 of record NC_056735.1, on the reverse strand, counting down.
TATAGGTTTCTAGATGATGAAAGTGCTGTATTTGCAAAAAAGTATCTGCCTGACTATCCTCAATGTTTTAACCGTGGTTGCATAGCTACTCCTCATTCTAGCCAGCTGCCTTTTTTTGATAAAGCACTGCTGCTCAAGTGACATTTAAAGCTGTGGATAAAGCATTGCTGCTCAAGTGATATTTAAAGCTACCATTGATGACTGAGTGACGCTCTAAAGATGTTAATGTTTTTTGTTTAACATAACCTTTCTAGTTTAAGCATAATACTACTTTGAAGTGTTTTTTTATAAGTATAGCCTACAACTACTCCATGATCTTGATCATTTAACCCCTTACTTCTTATGTTCTATAATTTTGACTGGCTGACACACTGCATTCATTGAATATGGAATGTATATAATGCTTCTAGTATGTAATGTAATTAATGCTTCTATTTTTTTTTATTTATTATCTGTTACTGTTGCTGCTGTAAACTTGTGTTATCCATAGAGCAGTTTACTTAACCTTTCTCTTTCTCCCTCCTTTAAGCAAGCAACCCTTCTGTCAGTATACACTCCCCAACTGCAGTCTCCTGCTGATTTCTGGAAGCCCTGAGCCAACCCTGAATACTGATACCTGCAGTACCTACTCCAGAGTCTGGACTGGACTATAGAAAAAACTTGTCTACCCCATAGATCTCTGCCTGAGATACAGGAACTTGTCATTTGAAAGTATGTACACATACTCCTATTTTGACTAAAACTGTAATATAATCCTGTCATTGTTTTAAGTAAGCGTTCCCTGCAGGATTATTCAGCAGCCACTTGCTCCCTTATATATCCCCTGCCTGTTAGAATTAAGTCTCCTACTTTGTCTCTATACTCACGTTCCCTTTACCCTTGTTAACCTCTTACCTATTACTCTCCCTGCTTATATAGTATTTATCTTCCCTTATTTCCAGCACCCCTAGTCCCTCTATACTCCTTTAAATAGACTGTACTTACCTACTTTAACCTTTCCATCTAGTGTCTATCTTACCCTTAAGGTAGATCCTACCAACCTTTCCTGTACACCATCTTACCTTCTTTCCCTCACTTACCTTGCTCCGGTATACTAGCCTTTAAACCCTTTCTGCTTTCATCTTCCTCTGGTACTCCTGAACCAATCTCTTTGTCTCTATATCAGCTCTCAAGATAGCTCTCCTTTCACTAAGCTGACCTTTTCTCTCAACTCCTAGGTACCTTACCCTACTTGAAACTCCCACTTCGCTGATTGCTTTCCCTCAGACCCTGTCTGTGTCTGAACCCGCTCCGTTCGCCCTGCGGGCTCACTCCGCTCCCCTACCCTACCCCCAATTCCCACCCACCCCCAGTGCTCCTACTCTTATACTTCCTAGGCCACACCCCCTCCCTTCACTAACCAATTACTCTCTCCTAACAATTATCTTCACCTAACCACACCCTCCTCTCTACTATCACCTCTTGTAATACTATTTCCTAATTAACACTACTCCTCCCTCTACCTAATTCTCTGCCAATCTCATCAGTCCATACTATCTTACCTCTCTTCATTTCCTTTCTATTTGTAAAACAAGTATATACATATATATATATATATATATATATATATATATATATATAATTATATATATATATACATCATTATACGTATATATTACAATATGCCTACTACTGGAAAATCTATCCTATCTTACTTAATACTCTTACCTGTCCTGACCTCAGTCTACGTCCTAACCTTTTTTGAAAAGGACAATTTCACCCTTAACTATCTCCCACCAAAACATACAACCACTCATTATAATCTACCCTCACTTTCACACATTAACATAATCTTTACACCCTGCTATACATCACCTCAATACCATCAATATGTACACATTAAGTATAACAACCTTCTAATAAAAAAATGGAAACTTCTAATTAACTACTCACATAACTCAATGTTAAAAACACAAAGCCCTACCTTAAAGGATGGGGACATACATCCTAATCCTGGCCCAACAAATACATCTATAGGAAACATTAACTGCACGTCTTCCCTTAATCTGCCAACATTAACTAAATCTTCCAACTCTTTACTCATAGCACATCTCAATATCCGCAGTATTAATAACAAAATTGCCCACCTTCATGCTCTCCTTCATATTCACCCCTTTGACATTTTCTGCCTAACAGAAACATGGTTAAAACCTGGAACTAAGGATAATGAAATTATCCCCCCTGGCTATAACATATTGAGACATGACAGAATCAAACGTAAGGGTGGGGGAGTAGCACTCCTCTATAAAAATGGCCTACAACTCTCCTCTATAAATGATAGCCCACCTTTGGACAGTAAGGCTGAAGTCCTCATCTCCAAACTTCAAATCAACCCTAATAAATCCCTCTATGTGATCTGCATCTACCTACCCCCTGGTAATAACACCACTGTAATAGAAGATATTCTTAGCTGGGTGTCCTCAACTTACCCACAAGAAACAATAATACTAGGTGACTCTAACACAGACTGGAAAACCTATAACACTAATAACCCTTCCGAGCATATTAATCTCCATGGCTTCATTCAAACTATCAACTCTACTACCAGAATCAACAAACCAACTAAAAAAGAGAGCACCTTAGACTGGATACTCATAAATAAAGAGCCACGCACTTATAATGTAGGAACCTTACCAGATGATCTAAGTGACCATACTCTAACTTATATAATAAGACAAAGGAATGACATCACTAACACCCCTACCTATAGGGTATCACGAACTAGGAAACAGTTTAACCCTGTAGTATTCCAAAATGAACTCAATGCATGTGACTGGAAACCTCTAAAAACACTTCCACTAGAGGAGGCTGTTAATTACTTTAACTCTAAATTTCTTACAATCCTAGATGCGCATGCACCTAAACGCTCTATTAGAATAAAATCCAAACCAGCCCCCTGGCTCACAAAAGAGACTAGACAAAAATTTCTACTTAGAAATAAAGCTTGGGCTCAATGGAGAGCTAACAGAACTACCCCTGAACAACAAACCTTTAGACAACTTAGAAACATAACTAAAAAAGCTATACTCTCTGACAAAAAGAACTACTATTTTAAGCTTCAACAAACACACCAAAATAATCCTCAAAAATTTTGGACCAACATAAATAGGCTCCTTAACCCTGGTCACTCCAGCACTCCAGCCCCTCATGGTGCTGATCTTAATACTCCAAATCAAATAGCCAACAACTTCAATACCTACTTTAAAGAAACTATACAATCCTTAGCTTGCCAGCTATCAACTGATAACACAAGAATCCCATCTCCCTTAGCTGGATCATTACCAACATTTACGTTTCAGCCTATCTCAACCACTTTCATCTACAAAATCTTACTAAAACTTAAGCCTTGCACTCCTTCAGCTGACCAATTGCCTTCTGAATATTTACAAAAAGAAGCCAAAGTTATTGCTTTCCCCATCTCCATCCTACTTAACAGAACCATCAATGAAGGAAGTATTCCAGACATCTGGAAAATTTCCCACATCATCCCCCTACATAAAGGGGGTAAATCCTATGATTACTCTAATTATAGACCAATAGCTCTGCTATCACCTCTAGCCAAAATCATGGAAAAGTGTATTCACCAACAGCTACTAGACCACTTAACTAAACATGACATACTGGCTAAGTGCCAGCATGGCTTTACGCCATTTCATAGCACTACCACTGCTCTACTCTCTTTTACTGACTCCATTTATAGGAATCGTAATAACAACATCCTCTCCTCTGCTCTCTTCATCGACCTTTCAAAGGCTTTTGACATGGTTAATCATCCACTGCTTATAAGCACTCTTGAATCTCTGGCTCTAGATACCCCAGCAATACATTGGTTCAAGTCTTACCTTAACAATAGACAACAGGCAATTCTCTGGGAAAACAAACTTTCATCCCACCTACCTGTTACCCTTGGAGTTCCCCAGGGCTCCATTTTAGGTCCTCTTCTTTTCTCACTATTTATCAACAACCTTCATATAGCAGTCCCTGAAGCCACCAGTATTCAATACGCCGACGATTCTACACTCATATGTTCTGCCAACACCACTTCAGAACTTCACTCACTAACTCAAAAAGTATTCAACTCAGTAGAAGACTGGTTCCTGAAACACTGTCTCCTCTTAAACGGCAAAAAAAAACAAGCTTCTTCTCTTCACACCTACCAAAAGGTCCTCTCCCACAAACTTCTCTATTAAATCTAATAATGGTACCCTCATCTATCCTGATCCAACTACTAAACTACTAGGAGTTACAATTGACAACAACCTCAACTTCGATAACCATATAAATAACACCATTCAAACAGTGAACAGAAAAATGGGCTCCTTATATCGTATCAAACCCTTCTTAACTCCCATAGCTAGAACCACTATTGCCCACTCTCACTTAGTCTCAACTCTTCTCTACGCTTCTCCCAGTTATACCAATCTAAAGAAAAAGAATCTTCTCAAACTGTCTAACTCCTTTAACAATATTGCCAGATTTGCTACTGGTAATGCATTTCGAACACATCACTGCCAGAACCTAAAGCAGCTAGGCTGGCTTGAACTCCCTAACATGCTAACTTATTCCCAACTCCATTGTTCATAAAATATTTTATGAACCAAATAATACTCCAATACTTGCTAACCTCATTACTCCATATAATAATCTAAATTCCCTACGCTCTTCTAGCAAACTACGTGCTAGCATAACTAAGTCCAATAACTTGTCAGGTGACAGCCTATTCTCCAACACTGCTGGGAAACACTGGAACCTTCTACCTGCTGACCTGACACTAATACCTTCTCTCTCACTCTTTAAGCAAAAACTCAAATGTCACCTAAAATCTCTCTGGTTATGCCCCTGCACTAACCCCAATTAATCTACTTCCTATCCTATTATTATCTTCCTACTGTCTATGGACATTTAATGGATATTTAATCATCCTTTATAATCTCCTCTGTATGCTAAATCTGGTCTTTGTAAAACTTAAAATATCCTCAATCATCTAAGTTAACTATAATTAACTGAAGTATATTCCTCCCATATCTTCTGATTATATGATTGATTTGACTTTATACTTATATATTAGTATTGTACTTCTTAATAACCTTCTTCCTTTCTAAATACTTCCCATTTTATTGTTATATTATGTGTTATGCAATGTGATACGTCCTTTTGTGCTATGTTGGAGCTTTTCTCCCCGGGCCTCTACTGAAAATGGAAATATATCCAGTTGGACTAGCCCGGTCAACAAATGTAAAATAAATAAAAATAATAAATTTAGCCATGAGTAAGAACTATTTATATGCACACCCAGAACAGACACCAACCTGGCTAACAACAGGCAAGGCAATGCTCTTACTTAAGAGTGAACCTGCAAGCTACCCTAAAAATATAGACCAATAACTAGCCTTCCGACAACAAATAAACTATACATGGGAATTGATACCGACAGTGTTTACAGTCACTTAGAAGAAAACTCAATTACGGCAGTAGAACAAAAGGGCAATAGAAGAAAGTCATATGGAACAAAGAATCATTTGTTGTTAAATAAAGTCGTACATGAGAACTGTAAAAAGGGGAAGAATTTAAGTACGGCAAGGATTGACCATAGAAAAGCACTTGATAGTATCCCACATTCATGGATAAAATAGTGCTTAAAAATGTATAAGATACACTCTACACTGATTGACTATATTAAAGTGACCATGAAACAGGGGCAGACCACTTTGCAATTAAGCCATGATAAAGGACAGATTATTATCCCAGGGATAAAAATTTAAAGGGGGATATTCCAGGGTGACTCTCTGTCACCACTGCTATTCTGCCTTGCCTTTAACCCATTATGCTGTTTATTTAACATCTTAGGCCATGGCTACAATTTGGCTCCTAGAAAACAGAACAAGAACGTGACATAAAAGAACTTGAGCAAGTGGGAGTATATAAATATATGGGAACTGATGAAGAATCAACAATAAAACATCAACAAATGGGAATAAAACTTAGCAAAGAATACTTTAGAAGACTTAAATTAATTCTGAAAATGGAGTTGACATCTAGGAACAAAATCTAAGCTATATACCAATATGCACTTCCTGTCCTAACTTACAGTTTTGGAGTTATTCTCTGGCCCTAAAACATGTTGGATAGATTGGATAGGAAAACAAGTGGGATGCTTCATGCTCGCAAAATGATTTATAACAATCAATGCATACCAAGATTATATACTCCCCATTCCGAAGGAGGGATTGGCCTTCTTGAAATTGATTACATGTATAGATCTGCAATCGTGGGACTCCACACATATCTTACAAGACCCAAATGTAGTGAAAGTTTTGAAACATGATGAGAATAAATCTAAGATGACTTCTCTGCATAATTTATCAGAAGCATATCGGCATCAGTCAGGAATGGAACTCAAACCAGAAGTAGATAAATATCAGGCAGCAACTGAATATGCCAAAAAACAAAAGAAAGAATATAAGATGAAGGACCAGATGAGAAGGCAAAAAATGTGGAAAAAGCATAAATATAGTTGCAAGTATAGAAAACTTCTGGAAGAACCTCATGTTGATTAGGAACGAAAGCAGGAATGGTTAAGGAGAGGTGAATTCAAACCAAGAGTGAAAGGTTAATATTGGCAGCCCAAGATAGTGGGCTACGTACACATTGGTTTATAAAGTTCATTGAGCATGTGGGAGAAACAGACAAATGTAGGTTTTATAAAACTGAATTGGAAACAGTTGCACACCTTGTTTCTGTTTGCAACATACTAATGGCAGAAGGACTGTATACTAAAAGGCATAATAATGTGGCAAGATTGTTGCACTGGGGATTGTGCAAACATTATGGTATTGAAGTGACTGAAAAACACTGGAAACATGAGCCACAAAGCATCATAGAACATGATGAAGTTTATGTCACATGGGATCACCCATTGCCAAAAGTTCAAAAGATAGATGCTAGAAAACCGGATATAGTGGTCGAAGAAAAGTAGCATTGATCATTGAAATTGCCACACCCAGTGACTACAGTATCTTGCATACAAAGAGACACAAAGTCAGAAAATATCAGGATCTGCAGGCAGAAACAAAAGCAATGTGGAAGAAAGATACCCAGACAGTTCCAATAGTAGTAAGAGCAATGGGTCTTATAAAAAAGAATCTACAATCGTATTTAGATATGTTGCAGCCTATTTGTCCCTAGAGGAGTGGTTCCAGCCAGAAACTTGTAGTCTATTGGCCGTTTTGGGTCAATTCCTAGCTCTTTTCAACCCCCTGCTATAGAGCACGCTTTAGCGCGCTTTTTCACTTGTATTCAACTCAGCACAGCTCCTCGTGGTGTCCTGCAGAGTTCTACAAGCAGCAGACAGCGAAAAGAGTGACTTTTTCCTGATTTAAGTATTTTTTCTGTGCTTTTTCGATTATTCAGCTTAGCGACTGCATTTTTTCACCTTTTATACAGCTCTGCATTCTATTTAAACTTTTTTTGTGTAAATTAACTGCCTTGCACTTTTAAAGTTATTGTTGCTTAAGTTTTACTTGTGGGCTAACACACTCAAGTGTGCTAGCCATTTAAAAGCATTTTATAGCATTTACTGTTGCTACTGCCTGTTTTTCTCTGTTTCTCTCAAAAAAAAAAAAAAAAACAAAAAAATCTTGTTTTCCCGCCTTACTGAACTAGAATAGTCCAGTCATCAGAGTTTGCTGATCTCTGAGCTTTGTCTTGGTTCCTGTGCTATTCCATATCCTTATTTGGATAGAAGGATGCTTCTTTGTTCACCAGTGGGAGTGGGGAGCACTGAGCAGCCTATTTGTCCCTAGAGGAGTGGTTCCAGCCAGAAACTTGTAGTCTATTGGCCATTTTGGGTCAATTCCTAGCTCTTTTCAACCCTCTGCTATAAAGCGCGCTTTAGCGCGTTTTAGCTCGACTTAGCGCGGAGTTGCCCATAGAGCACCATCGGGCAGCGCCGGTTAAACTATTTCTGGCTCCGTAAAGTCTGCTCTTCATGTTTCCCTTAGAACTGCTCTACTTGTAATCTAAACAGTCTATTCTCTATCTGAATAGCTCAGCACTTACTCCTAAAGCATTTTCTATTCATTTAAAGCGCTTTTATACTAAACAAAGTACTTCATTAGCCTTGAATCCCTTTGAGTACCCATTTACCTATAGGTCCTTTCTGAACCAGTTACACAGCAAACTCCTTTCACTTCTTCTAGCATGTCGAAGGGTCAGTTGGTAGCATCCTCTCCTATTCAGCTGGTGAATCTGGGAATCTTGAGGCAATGTTACAATTGCCTCATGTACACAGACAACCCCCTCCTTCTCCCAAAAAACACAAATACATGCGAGAGATGCAACTATATAGCCAAACTGGAGGCTGAGCTCTCTCAACTCAGGACTGGCAAGACCAGACAGGAGGAGAAGGTAAACACGCACACCACAAACCCAGTCTCACATAGAACTATCACAACTGCAAATCAAACACATAAACACACAAAGACATACTCGAAGGCACTGATCAAAAATCTACCAAAACAACAGAGGCCTCCAAAGCAGACACCCAAGCAACCGCCACCTCATGACATAACACATGCAACACGTAGTTCACAAAGTCAGTGTGCTAAACAGTCACAGCCCTTAAGGCCAATCACAATGCCAGAAACACTTGTAATAGGTGACTCCATAGTCAGACACACTGACGTCCCAATCACCAGACTGAACAAGGAAAAGTTCACAGTAAGTTGCCTGTCGGGCGCTAGAATCCGCCACATAACACAAGCACTCAGGTCACTCCACAGCAAGTACAAGTATGACTCAGTCATTGTCCATGCCGGTGTGAACGACCTGAGATGTACCTCCCTGGACTACATGAAAAGAGACATAGAGGAGCTCTCAGATTATGTAGCCCAGGCCGGTATGACCCTGACCCTGAGCAGTATCCTACCCTCACCAAGAATGATACCACAATACAGAGACAAAATGATCAGCTTTAATAATTGGCTTAATTACTGGTGTCATTCTAAGGGGATCCAATGTCTGTCTGCCTGGGATGACATGCTTGACAAGCCATGCTGCTTCGCAAGGGACAGCTTGCACCTGTCACCCCTGGGCGTCCGGATATTGGCAATGGCTCTTACCACCCCCATAGTGCCTTTTTTGGGCAAAGCTCAAATGATAAACCTACCGCCCTAGAAAACAAAAATGGACAAAAACTAAGGGTAATGCTGCTCAATGCCAGAAGTCTAAACCTCAAGATGCATGCCCTCGAAGCCCTCCTCAGTATGGAGAACATCGATGTCTGTGCTGTGACTGAAACCTGGTTCAAGGCTCCTGAGAGCACCCCGGCACTATCAGGTTTTACCTCATATCATGCGTTCCGGCCCCAAAACCCGGACCACACCACAAAAGGAGGGGGAGTATCCATATTCATCAAGGATACCCACACCTCCAGGTTGGTGGCAACGCACGAAGCATCTGAGACCATCCAGGTGCAACTAACCATAGGCAAAACTGCCCTACAGTTTGTAGCATGCTACAGACCACCCTCTCAAACTCAGGAACCCCACACAGCCTTCCTGAAAACACTGGAGAGTATGAATGTCTCTCCAAATACCATCATATTGGGTGACTTCAACTACCCAAACATAGACTGGGAACATTACTCAAGCCCCAACACCCTTGCCCAAAGGTTTCTGGAGTTCATAAACTCAAATGCTATGGAACATCTAGTCACCATTCCCACAAGAGGAGAAAATATACTAGACCTAATCATCACAAACATGGGGACTAAATGCTCCACACCAGAAGTATATCCCTCATTGGTGAGATCAGACCATAAATTAATCTCACTAGAGATCCACATCCCGCCCCCACCCCCAGCAAAAAAGACCACTGTGAAGAACTTCTCAAAAGCCAACTTCACACTTCTTAAGACTGGAGTGGTATCCTTCAAGGCCCCGAGCCAGTGGAAACCACAACCCACGCTTCTGAAACCCTTACAAATGCTTTCTATGAGCACCTCCAGGAATGCATGGATCAAGCAATCCCAAATAAAATCAAGACCCTTTCCACCAAAGGCAATCGCCTGGTCTGGTGGACCCCAGCCAAAAACAAACTTTACAACAAGAGGAGAAAGCTACTACATGACAGAACAAAATCCCTAAAAGGGAAGGCATCCCTGATCAATACTAGTAAAAAACTACGATCACTCATAAAATCATCCAAGGCCAACTTTGAGAGAAAAATCGCTAAAGACACAAAAGACAATCATAAGGCCTTCTTTAGCTATGTTAGAAACCTGGGTGGAAACTCCAGATATGCTCAGAATTAGTCCAAAATGATACAAAAATCACTGAACCCACAGACATTGCCAACATACTGGCAGACAGGTTCAGTGCAAATTTCTCCCCTCCCCCCCAAAGGGAGAAATAACTATCCCAGCAGAGTGTAGCCTCCCAAACATCTCAGATGCCCAGGTGAGAGCTGCTCTCTCTAAAGCAAAAAACACAGCATCAATGGGACCAGACAGCATCCCCAGCTGTGTGCTACACAAACTCAATGAGGAACTAAACCCACACATAAGGCTGCTGTTTAATCTTAGCCTTACCACAGGATACGTACCCAAAGAGTGGCGTACGACAACTGTGGTCCCACTCCACAAAGGCTGTGCTTCTATGGACCCTGGAAATTACCACCCCATAAGCTTGACGAGCCTGGTCTGCAAAGCTATGGAGAGGATCATAATGAAACTCATAAATAAAGACAATGGGGACCTACAGACATTGGATCCTACCCAATTCGGCTTTGTCAAGGGCAGATCCTGCCTCTTGAACTTAGTCAACTTTTTTGAAACAGTCACTAAGGCCATTGATGAGGGTAAGGCAGTTCACACAGCCTACCTTGACTTTGCAAAAGCCTTCGACACAATACCCCACTCGGGTATCATAGAAAAGCTCACCAGTTTAAATGTAAACCCATATGTCACAAGATGGGTTGCAAACTGGCTCAAGGACAGAACCCATAGGGTTAGAGTTGCTGGTGCCATGTCAGACTCCAAGCCGGTCACAAGTGGTGTCCCACAGGGCTCAGTCCTGGGCCCCCTCTTGTTCGGCATTTACTTTTCAGAAGTGCAGGCAAACATAGGGGATTGTGGCTGACAAAGTTTGCAGATGACTGCAAACTGGGCACCATAATTGATACTCCATTGGACACAGACATCCTTCAGAGAGGTCTCATAGAAATGGATATGTGGTTCCAGAGCCATGGCCTTAAGCTAAATGCCAAAAAATGTATAGTCATACCCTTTGGGAAAAACAAGGTAACCCCTAGTTACCACATAGGTGGTAATCCATTAAGCACGGAAGAGGTTATCAGGGACCTGGGGACCCAAGTTGACAGAAACCTCTCATTTGACACTCACATTGCCAAAGTGGTTAGGAAGACCTTCTACATTGCCCACCTGATCATGAAGGGATTCACATCCAGATCAGGGGAGGTCATTGTGCCCCTGTACTCTTCACTTATCAGACCAATGATCGAGTACAACGCCCCATTCGGAATGTATCTTACCCGTCACCTGCAGCAATTGGAAAGACCCCAAAAGTTCCTCACCAAAAGGATAAAGGGGCTCAAACATATGACATATGCTGCCCGACTGAAGAAACTCCAGCTCTATTCAGTCGCATACCGTCTGCTCAGAGGTGATCTGTGCCTGACATACAAGGCCATGTCCAACCCGGAATTAATGGACATGCTCCACCTCAAAAAATCCAAATCTTCCAGAGCCACGAGAGCAAGAGACTTAAACCTCAACACGGATATAAATAGGATGTGCTGGAGGGACAGATTCATCACCCAGAGACTCCCTACACTATGGAACAGAATCCCGGTCCATGTGAGGCAGAGCCCCTCACTGGCCCTATTCAAGAGGAATCTTGACGAGTGGATGGGTGATCGTAGGTTTACCCCGGGGATCATCTCTGTGTCACTACTGGACATTTACCCCGGGGATCATCTCTGTGTCACTACTGGACAGAGGCACAGCAAACTAATGGGTATAAACCTAAGGAGTGGTGAAAGCCACACACACTCTGGCTTGGCTTATAAATGCCCTAGGGCAGATAGCCTAGCATGAACCTATGAACCTATGTAACTCCATGCGAACTGCAGAAGGAGTCATTACTGGGCACATTGCGGGTGCTGTGAAGAGCACTTTTGGCTGACATCAAAGATTGAAACAACACTAATTTCATGAACTTTAATCATACTTTGAATTAGGAATAAGGCCATTCCCATCATGGTATTAGAACCCCAAAATGTTTAGAGAAATTAAAGAGGAGTGAAGTAGGACTAAGTCACCAGGTCGGAATACTGTGGTACTGCCAACTCTTCAGTCTGTTTTTCTGTTATTTTTTACTAGCTTAGATTCAACAACAGTTGTATGCTCAAAGAGCAACAGCCATCATTACAACGATTCTGTGAAGTTGGGTTACAGACAGTAAAAAGAAAAAAATGCAATCTGGAATACTTAGAACAGGCATACTACATCTCCTTTTCCCAGCATTAAAATTCATTGTACAGTACTGGTTTTTCAAAAAAAACATACAAAGGATCACAAAGCTGTCATTATTTACTAGACTCTAGAGAGTCAGTCACAAGGATTCTAGTGCAGACTGAGATTAAATCCGCCTCGGTGTGCGTGCATGTGAAGCATGCATGCAATTCCTTAAAGGAGAAGACACCACCATCATGGGGAATTTTTTTTTGTTGTTGTTTGTTTGTTTTTGTTTTTTTAATTTATTGTTGAAGCCTCTTGTCTGCATGCTGAATTCAGTATTTAAAGGGGCCAATTGGGAACTCATGGCACTCTACTATTTTGAACCCAAAACGGGAAATACCAAGGAATTTGGTACAGTTGAGAGATATGCAATCTTAGGATTGGAAGACAGGGAAACTGTGTCAGGGGAATTACATTTATAACTGGCCCATCTGACTAGGATGGAATAAAGAAAGAAGGGTAGTGGTGCTGGGAAGACATAAGTCATACATATTCATATAGCAAGATTATGAGACTATGGTGTACTGGCAGTTAGTGGTGATTTCTCTTGACTGCATGACGCACTGTAGAAGTATTTGGAACATGTCTTGTACTGAAATGTTGTATAAAGAGAATTAGAAAAAAATAAAGAGTGTTAATATACAATAATTATTTAAAGAAAAGTAAGAAAACATTTCTTAATCAAATCAAACGAATAATACTAACAACCACTACTGGATCATGGCTGGTGCACAATTTGCCCACTCTTGGTGTCATCTACCCAAATATCATGCCAGCTGTATGCAAATCCTATATCATCCACTGTCTGGTGAAGATCATTAGTACAATACCTCTCATGTATAGCTATGGTGTTCAAAAGGCATTTCACATTTTAAAAGCTATGCCTACCAGACAAGGAAAAACTCTAATCATGCTGGTATGGGAGGTATATCTCTCAAATGTCCCAGATTCTGCAGAACACCCCTGATTTTGCCTCATATTTTTCTACTGTCCCTCATTAAATGTTTGATTTCCTGTTAAATCAGTTACTCCATAATTACAGTTTCATATTTTGTATTGTTCAGAACATGTATGTTGATGCAAAGCCTGCAATTATATTATTTTTTTATGTGCATTAGAGTAATGCACAAATCGTTCCTGACTTTGGATCTTTGTCACACTATTATTTTTGCTTTGACCAGATTTCTTGAGAAAAGATATTGAGAGGTATGTTGTGAGGCAATCTTGTGGTTAAACAGGATCAAGCACATCTAGGAGACACCCACAGCAAAAAATTTTTAACAACTCCCCCTCCCCTCGGAGATTTTTTCTAACACCTCCTCCTCTATGGCAATTGTTTTTAGTAATAATCATGAAATGAAACAAAATAATAGCCAGCAAGGAGCAAGCTAGTAGCAGTGAACAAATCCCCAAAAGACTCAGCCAGCCTACAAGAAGGCTTGTCCCAAACAAATAACTAATGCCAGAATCATGGACTAAACCTAAATGTGAAAAATACATTATCTCCTTTGAAAAGTTAAGTATGACATTGACAATACCCCCCCTAAAAGCTGACCCAGTAGTTCCAGATATGGAAACATATGTGGAGAGCTGACCCCAAATTCTATTAGGAACAAATCAAGATGATTCATCGATTCATACTAGGCTAACTGTCCTTAGGGGCCATTTTAAGCCTAGCCAATTACCCCATGTGAGAATCAAACCCTGAACCTTGTGTGTCTAAGGTAAGCACCTTAACCATTATACCAACCTCCCACTCTAAAGCAAACTTGGGGACATTCTGCAAAAAATGTCATTTTACAAATATAGCACTCAGAGAGAGAGAGAAAGTAAAGATTGCAGCATACTTCATGTAAATGCACACTAGTCATGTAAAGACAGACTATAAGATACGCAAAAAATATGAGAGTAACTTGCAGACCAAACATATTAAGCAAAAACAAGAACATTCTGTATAACTGGGGACAGTTTCAAATATGTTTCATACAATATTCCAAATTATTTCATACAAATGCACACTAACTCTTAATACCTAACTTTAAATTGAGCAAGATTTATTTCATCAACAACACAGTTAGCCACCCCTTCCCAAATAAAATAGCATAAATATTCTAATTTATTTCACACAAATGCACACTAGGCAGCCTTTAATTCCAGACTTATGCTAAGCAAATGAAAAGGATAAATTCCCATAGCACAGCTAGCTAACACGCACCCACAAAAAAATCTAATTATTTCACAGAAATGCATACTAGCCAGCCTTTAAAATAATATGAAAAGGACAAAGTTACTGCCAACCTCCCACCAAAAGCATAAATATGCATATTTATTCAGACAAATGCACCTCAAGGGTGGAATTTAAACCAAACAAGTGAAAAAGACAAGTTATACTCATTCACAGCACAGCTGGCCACCCCCCCCCCCAAAAAAACGAATAAAATTATTCCAGTTTATTAACACAAATACTCACTTGCCAACCTTAATGGCAGAATTTAACTGAACAAATGAAGCAAATGAAAGGGAACTTTTTTTAATCCGGCTAACTACCCCCACACCAAAACAAAAAGGGGGCAGAAGAGTACAATAAAAAAAAGAACATAAATATTCAGTTTCAAAACATTTAAACAAATACACACACACACACACACACACACACACACACACACACACACACACACACACACACAAACTTGAATTTAAACAAATGCAAACACATATAATACCCTAGCCACTAGCCCCTCTTCAAAAATAAGAAAGAAAACCCCACCATCCTCCCCCTTAAAGTACAATGCAGTATGAGCAATCCAGCTACATGTACTGGAAGTAGAACCCACAGTCTCCTTCTGCATCAAAAGCAAATATGCTACCTGTTGTGCTATGACAATTTGCTTAAAAAGAATAGATGCACATTGAAAACAGACAGCACGAGCAGCAATAAACCTCTCTACCCCCAAAGCTCACAATTCCTTGAAAGTGCAATGAAACTCAATTCCTTGAAAATGAACCAAAACTCATTTTTTACTAGTATGATAGTTGGTGTAGAGGATTCAGGCTCTTGTTTCCTCTACCCAAGGTACAAAGTCTGAGCCTGAAGAAATTTGCTAACCTATATGACTCTCAATAGTCCAGTTTTTTACCTCACATTTTTGATCTGTTTGTCATAAAATGTGTGGTCTTCTGGTAAATCACTGAGGACTGAAGTTTCTAAATAATGTCATACATTTGAGTTCAGACTTCATATTGTTCAAAAATGCATGCTAACATTCTAGCAACTGTCTGAGTTTATAAAAGCAATTTTTAAAAATGTTCCCCATTTTTGGGCTTTTGTCCCGACATTATTTTAGACTTTGTCCAGATTTGAAAGGTATGCTAACCCCCCACACACACAAGAACATCTTGTATTTAAATTCTGTACAGAATATGGAAATTGCACACAAGAACTTCATGTATTTAAATTCCACATAGAACACGGAAAAGGAGTATGCAACAGGTGATGAATGTACAGACAGGGAATGTTTAAGAATCCCATTAAAGTATCCAGTTCTGGTTTTAGTTTAAGCTTTTTCCATTTAAAACACGAAAAATCTTTTAAAAGGCAAGGCTGCACCCGCTTACTGTTTGCACCTGGTGCCACTCACATGTTCCATGCCCCGCATTATTACATCTCTGGAAAAATGTATTAGAAGTTCAACCCAGAATTAAGACTATGAGCTGCAAAGCATCTTCATTCTGTATTTTGTGACTTGATCATTTTCAAAATATATGAATATAAGCAGATTAATAAATCTTAAAGATATAACTGGATCACAGATGGAGGCACTTACACCTAGTAGAGCCCTCTAGGTTAACAAATGAATATAAATAAAAAATGAAAAATATCAGTGTTGTTTAACAACTATCCATATACATAGGTTCATAGGTAGGTACTAGGCTATCGGCCCAAGGACCTAAGTAAACCTAGCCAACAAGGTTCCCTGGCTTATGCCATCCAAGAAAGTTAATTTCCTGTGCCCCTGTCAAGCAGAGCCATAGAAGTGATCCCCGGGGTGTATTTCCTATTTCCCATCCACTCATCAAGATTTTTCTTGAAGAGTGTTAATGAGGAACTTTGTTTGACATAGAAGGATAGCTTATTCCAGAGTATAGGAAGTCTCTGGGACAGGAATCTATCCCTCCAGGATGTCCTGTTTATTGTGATGACAACGTTTAGGTCCCTGGAGCATGCAGCTCGGAGGGATTGGGTTTTTTTAAGGTGTGGCATGTCCAACAGCTCTGGGTTTAACATAGCTTTATATGTTAGGCAGAGATCTTCTTGGAGTAGGCGATATTCTACAGAGTAAAGCTGGAGTTTTTTGAGACGGTCAATGTAGGGCATCTGTTTGAGGCCAGTAATCCTCTTTGTGAGGTACTTATGTGGCCTTTCCAGCTGCTGCAGATATCTTGTGAGGTGCATTCCAAAAGGGGCATTGTATAATGGGTCTAATGAGTGCCAAGTAGAAGGGAACAATGACCTCTTTTTTCCATGGATGAGAACCCTTTTGTGATGGTGTGCCACATAGAAGGATTTCTTGACTACTGTGGTGATGTGATTATCAAAGGAGAGACTACTGTCCACCTGGGTCCCAAGGTCTCTTATCACACATTCGGTGTTAAGTAGACTGCCATTTATGTGGTAGTTCATGGGTACATAGTTTTTACCAAAGAGGATGACAATGCACTTTTTGGCATTGAGCTTGAGGCCATGCCTCTGACACCAGGCATCTGTCTCAGTGAGGCCCTTCTGTAGGATGTCCACATCATTTGGGGACTTGACTATGGCTCCTAGTTTGCAGTCATCTGCAAACTTCGTTAGCCAGAGGCCTTCTTTGTTAGCCTGTACTTCAGAGAAGTAGATACCAAACAGGAGAGGTCTCAGGACTGAACCCTGTGGTTCTCCACTTGTCACTGGTTTGAAGTCAGACTTGGAGTCTGCAACTTTTACAATGTGGGTTCTGTCAGTGAGCCAGTTGGCAACCCATCTTGTGATATAGGGATTTATACCTAGTTTAGTGAGTTTAGCTATAATTCTAGAATGGGGGATGGTATTGAAAGCCTTGGCGAGGTCAAGATAGGCTGTGTGAACCACCTTACCCTCGTCTACGGCTTTGGTGACTGCCTCAAAGAAGTCAATCAGGTTCAGAAGGCATGATCTGCCTTTCACAAACCCGAACTGGGTGGGGTATAGAGTTTGGAGGTTACCAATGTCTTTGTTTATGAGTTCCACAATGATACGTTCCTAGGCCTTGCAGACCAGGCTTGTCAGGCTAACAGGGTGATAGTTCCCAGGATCAGTGGTGGCTCCCCCTTTGTGGAGTGGGATAACTGTTGCCATGTATCATTCAGTGGGCACAAAGCCTGACGTGAGACTATGACTGAACATGGTGCTTAGGTGGGGAGCCAGTTCATTCTGAAGTTTCTGTAAATTGCAGTCTGGGATGTTGTCCAGTCCCATGGATGCTGTGTTTTTGGTTTTAGAGAGTGCAGCTTTTACCTGCATAGATGTGATTACAGGGACTCTGCATTCTTCCTGTATAGAAAAGGGCCCTTTAGGGGTGAGAGGGGGGTAAAGTTAGCACTAAACCTATCTGCCAGGATGTTGGCAATATCAATTGGTTTTGTAACTTTCGTGCCATTGTGCTGTAACTCAGAGCAGATCTGGGTGTTGCCATTGAAATTCTTGACATAGCTACAGAATGCTTTGTGGTTAGAATCAGTGGTGATTTTGTTTTCATAGCTAGCTTTGGAGGATCTTATAAGGGATCTCAGCTTCTTACTGAGGCTGACCAGGGAGCTCCTCCACTCATGGGATTTTGCTCTCTTTTGCAACAGTTTCTTCCTTCAATTGTAGAGTTTGTTTATGGCAAGGGACCACCAGATTGACTTCCTTTTTTTGGAAGATAGTGTCTTAGTTCTGTTTGGGGTAGCACAATCCATGCACTCGTGTTTGTGCTTATAGAGTGCATTTGTGTAGGTTACAGCAGTTGTAATTGTATTGTCCATCTGCATGGGTGTCATGAAGTTCACCACTTCTGTCTTAAGAAGCATGAAATTGGCTTTGGAAAAATGTTTTACCATGGTTTCCTTAATGGTGTGTGGGGGCAGGATGTGGATATCTAGGTTGATTAGTTTATGGTCAGATATGACCAACGAGGAGTTGATTTCAGGTGTGGAACACCGGTCATGCATGTTGGTAATGACTAGGTCAAGGATATTGTTGACCCTGGTAGGGGTGTGGATAAGTTGATCCAGGGCATTGGAATTTATGAATTCCAGAAAGCATTGAGTGAAGGAGTTGGTACATGAGTAGTTTTCCCAGTTAATGGTGGGGTAGTTGAAATCACCCATTATTAGGGTGTTTGGTTGAACCATAATATTTTCCAGTATGTCAAGAAAAGAGGAGTGGGAATCCTGGGGCATGGTGGGGAATCTGTAGCAAGCTACAATTTGGATTGGAGTTTTGCCCAGAGTTAGTTGCACTTGGATAACCTTGGATGCTTTATGCTGCGCAACTAGCCTAGAGGTGTGGATATCCTTAATGAATAATGACACACCTCTGCCTTTGGTGTTCTGGTCCAGGTTAGATGGCCGAAAAGTGTGGTATGAGTTATAGCCTGGAAATGCAGGGGTGCTCTCTAAAGCCTTGAACCTGGTCTCAGTCACTGCACAGATATCAATGTTCTCCATTTTAAGGAGTGCCTTGAGTGAGTGCATTTTGAGATTTAGACTTCTAGCATTGAGTAGCATTACCCTCAGTTTTTGCTTGCCTGTTCCTGTTACAGTGGTGAATTTGTCATTTGAACCTTACCTAAAAAAGGCCCTACAGGGGCGGCAAGAGCCTTAGCCAGTATCTGGAATCCCAGGGGCGACAGGTGCAGGCCATCTCTGGCAAAGCATCGTGGTCTGTCGACCATGTCGTCCCAGGCAAACAGATACTGGACCCCCTTAGAATGACACCAGAAGCTTAGCCAATTGTTGAAGTCAATCATTTTGTCCTTGTACTGCGGTATCATTCTGGGTAATGGCAGGATGCTACTCATGGCTAGGGTCATACCTGCCTGGGCTACAAGATCGGAGAGCTCTTCCATGTCTCTTTTCATGTAGTCCAGGGAGGTACGTCCCAGGTCGTTCACACCAACATGGACAATGACAGAGTCATATTTGTATTTGTGGAGTGCCCTGAGTGCGTGGGTTATGTGGCAGATCCTGGCACCTGCCAGGCAGCTGACAGTAACCTTCTCCTTGTTTAGGCTGTTGAGTGGGACATCAGTTTGCCTGACTATAGAGTCACCTATGACTAGTGTATTGGGTATGTTGGTTTGCCTTATGGGCTGTGGTTTATTGGCACACTGAGTCTGTGGGCTATGTGTCATTTGGGTTGTGTTGGGGAGTGGAGCTTGCTTGCGTTTCTGCTTTGGAGATCTCTGTTGCTTGAGCAGATTATTATTGAGAGCCTCTGCAAATGTTTTTGTGTTTCTATGTGTGGATTTTGGTGGTGTAGGTTTAGTGGGACTATGTGATGAGTGTGGTGTGGTGCAAGTGTTTACCACCTTCTCTTGACTGTCAAGTTCAGTCTTGGTTGGCTTTACCTCCAGTATGCCTCGATAAGTGCATCTCTCACAGGTTGTGGTGTTGGGTGGTAGGAGGAGAGGGTTGTCTGTGTACATGAGGCAATTGCTACATTGTCTCAAGATGCCCAGATTCATCAGATAGACAGGAGAGAACACTGGGAGCTGACCCTTGGACATGCCTGAATAAAAAACAACTTTCCTTTAGACAAGTGAGGAATGAGTATAAGAGCTGTTTTCTCTAAGCAAGTGGGGAAAGTAAGTACAAAAACTGTTTTCCTCTAGGTAAAGAGGAAGGTTGAGTGCTGTAGTAATTTATAGCTTATTTAGTGCTAACAAGTTCTGAACAAGTGCTGAGCACGAATAAGCAAATTAAAGTGCTAAAACTAAGAATCTGTACCTGGATCTTGTGGTAGATGCAGTGCACTCTGTCATCTTTCCCCAGTAATGCAAACCTTGAGCAAAATGGAGAAACTCAAGAATCCTGCTATATCTCATATTAACTATTACATTTATCTTAAAAGTTACAGGTACGGAAAATTAAATTTGCCAATACTTTTAGAGACATGCTTTTCATCTGCTGCTAACAAGAACAATTAAAAATCTTACTCATTTCTTTTACATTCTCAGCACATACAGACTACACCCACAAGAACAAATTAAATTATTGATGAATATAGTTCATCAGTGCTTTAAAAAACTACTGCTAAAACATACCTGTTCAATGAATCTTCTTACATAGTAGCCACTCTGAATATAAAATCCATAGATTCTGAGAGCATCAAATTTCTGTCCTGATGTTAGTACAACATTAACTCCTTTCCCAAGCAAATGCTCAATGAAAGTGTGGAAGTAGACTTTAGAAAGGCATGCTTTACCCATCTGCAGTCCTTGATCTGACACCATTATAAAGTACGGATAGCTTGTCTTCAGGAATGATTGCCAGCTTGAACACAAAAAGTTTGGAAACTCAGTGTAGATTGGAATATCAGTATTTCTCTGAAGATGTAAGATTAGTGCACGTCGAAAAGAAAGAACAAAAATGTACTTTGACCAGAGGTGTTCTGCATCCTACAAAACACAAAAGTGCAGGTTAGCAATGAAGTATTCCAGTTATTAATGTCAGAATTATTTATACTATCTAAATCTTAACAGTACAAAACAGAATTAACCGAACTGGAATAACACACAGTATGCCAATCTTAATTTGTATGCAATATGTACAAATGCATTTTCATGGTGGTTTAGTTTGGTTGATTTTGATTTATGCTCTACATTTACCATGATCGGACTTTACATGATTGTTGATGTGAATTTCTAAATCTTAACACTGACTGTAAAACTTTCCATTTCTGAATGCTGCGGTGGTGGTGCTGCGGTAGCATTGTCGCCTCACAGTTAGACGTTGCCCGTTCGATTCTGAGTTAGAGCGTCTTCTGTGTGACGACATACGTGAATGGGCGTTCCTTCATTGAAGGTTGTGCGTTAGGCCCGGTAAGCCAGCACATAAAAATCTACTACCAATTATTAGCGGACCGGAGTTCCGCTGTGGCGACCCCTAACCAGGAAAAGCTGAAAGAAACAACAACAGCCACCTTTAATTCTTCAGCTGTTATGTGCACAGTGTGTGATTCAATACAAATAACTTTTTGCTCTCTGAGGATAGCCCACAAATAGTGCTTGTCTATTACCCCTTACTTCATTTCATTTAATGATCACACAACTTTTTGGCACAGTGGTTGTATTTTAATGTATAATGCTAGAGTTCCAAGTATAGAAACCAGTACAGATTGCTGTATAACTAACCAGGGAGATAGATGCTAAATTAATTTTGTTTACTTCTTTCTCTCTGCATGAATAAAGACTAACAGCTTGATCAGTGTATGACCGACCCTTAGCATAGGCACCCACCTACTGTTGCAGTCATAGGTTCATAAGTGTGTACTAGTCTAGCAACCACTGAGGCCTTTTTAAGCACAGCCATGCATCCCAAATCTCTGACGAGTTCTGGTACCCTTAGTATGTGTTAGCAGGGGCTTTGGATATAAACATTCACAAGCAGGGGTCTGGGAGATGAATTACCCACTATAAGTGTAGGTGCCTATATATGTGAATCAATGGCTGATCAGATACTGGTCCATACATAACCCTACTATGATTGGAGGTATTACTGATGTTCTTAGCTTTCCATCCAGTCTCCACAATGAATTTTGTTTCACATGATCTGCAAACCCTTTGTTTTTACAATAACTGCTCTGCTGCAAACAAAATCCTCAGTAATGACACCGGTTGGCATTTGGGTGATTCGTCATAAACAAAAACACCTATGACACGACAAATTAACAAACTTTTAGGCAACTGCTACTCTGAATATAAACAGTGCCTTTTCTACAAGACAGAAAAATGCATTTTTTGGCATTTTATTTATTTATTTTACATGTGTTTACCAGGAAAGTCTGATTGGGCAAAGGTCCATTTTCAGCAGAGGCCCGGGGAGAAAAGCTCCAAATACTAATACAGTTCAAAGGAAACAAAATGGCAACATATAAGTAAACATAACATCATACATATTAAGAATACAATTGAGCATACATAACAGAGATTAACAATTTCTAAATTTCTGATAGTAAGCCATTTCCATACAAATATGAATAAATGAGAGTTTTTTGGGTTTTTTTTAAGTTTTGATGAGAACATAACATTGGCTGAACAGTCAATCAGAACTTGAGGACTTGTCAGTGAATAACAAATATAAAAAGTACCCCACAAAGATGATCCTAGACCTTAAACAGTTGTCCTACATGGACGGACTCAAAAAAACTCCCAAGTATTCTGTCTCATATCGCCTACTTAGAGGCGATCTCTGCTTAACTTACAAAGCCATGTCTGACCCAGCTCTGTTAGAAATGCTGCATCTAAAGAAATCCCAATCTGCCTGCACCACACACTCCAAAGACCTTACCCTCATTACCACAATCAACAGAATATGCTAGAGGGATAGGTTCATAACCCAGAGACTGTCCATGCTATATGGAATATACTTCCCATACATATCAAACAGAGCACTTCACTGACCCTCTTCAAGAGAAATCTTGAGTGGATGGGAAATAGAAAATTCAACCCGGGAATCACTCCTGTGGCTCTACTCGACAGAGGGTGTTACAATGCCAGGGTAGTCCTATGGGTTAGGCTTGTAAAGGTTCCAGGGCCATTAGCCTAGTACAGAACTATGAACCTATGAACCTATAGATTGGGAAGTGGGAAGCAACCATTTGATCCTTAGCAGAATCCTAGCAGCAGTGCAGTGGTATGGCTTAACCTGGGGTGTAACATGAGCAATGCCAGTTATTTAAGTAATGGGCTTTGAGAAGTTTTACAAACTGGGCAGTACAGGTGGTGGAAGTTAAGTGTCTTGGGAGTGAATTCCAGGTTCTGGCAATGGAGCAGGCAAAGAGAGATTTACCAGCATCATTTTTATGTTTGATGACATTTATGTGGTTCTGGTAACTAGATCTTAAGGTTTTAGTGGTGGTATAGGGGTGAATTAGATTCTGAAGTGCTGGGGTTTTGTCAGGAAGGTAGTAGAGCTTGTGAGCTATTGAGAGTTGGTGGAGTAGGAGTAGTTGGGGTAACTCAAGCCAATTAAGTTGCTTGAGGACTAGACAGTGATGGAATCTATAAGAAGCATTGGTAGCAAACTTGGCAATCTTGTTGCAGCAGGAATCCATTTTGTTTAATTCAGTGTGGCGAAGGTTTATTAAGATAGGGGATGCATAAATTGAGAATGGATAAGAAATTAGTTCTTGCTAAGGTGGCTTTGGTAGGTTTAGTGATGAACTGTCTGTTCCTGTAAAGGAGACCGAGCTTTTTGTTTTCCTGTAAAGGAGACCGAGCTTTTTGTTAACTTTCTTAATTGTCGAATTTTAGATTATTGTCAATTTCAACACCTAATAGTTTTGTGTGTGCTGTTGGGGTGATTTGTATATTATCTTTAGATGTTATGGTAAAATCATTATTTAGTGGAGGAGATCTACCAGGGCTAAAGAGAATGAGTTTGTTTGTTTGTTTTTTGGGATTAAGAATAAATTTTATGTTAGTGAACCATGCTTCTGCTAAGGAAAAGTTCTTTTGGGTTATGGTTTTTAGCTCAAGTAGGGTGGGGGCAGCACATATAATAGTGGTATCATCTGCATATTGCACTACTGAGGCAGAGAGTGAGGATAAAGCTATCTGGTTAGTAAAGAGTGATAACAGCAAAGGACCTAGGATGGATCCTTGATGGACACCTATGGCTACTGGTAATGGGGGGACAATTGCTCTTGCCATAGAACTGCCTGCTGATGGTCTGCTAAGTAGTTATTGAACCATGATATGGTGGAGAAGCTTATGTTAAGGGAAGATAGAGTTTGTAGAAGCATACTATGATTATCCATATCAAAGGCTTTTGATAAGTCTAAGAACAAAGTTTTGATCACAGGTAGGTGTCACCTGATTTCTAGGTGGATACATATGTAAAACCCCTTTCAAAAACAGCTTACCCAAAGACTGTGATAAAAGGGGAAGATTCATGGGCAGACATGCTAAAATGCCTAAGAGATGAAGCTTGATAGAGGAATATGAAAGGTTAGAGGATAATGTCTCACAGAAATATTGCAAAACCAAAAGTAAAGAACCCCACAATGGGTTCTGGTTTTTACTGCACCATCAACTAGCACTTTTTTTCTATTTATCAATACAAGAGTTCCTAGTAGTAAATTTATGTACAGCCTTTAAAACCTTCTGCATATCTTCAGAAAAAAATGGTGCTTAAAATGTAGCAGTCAGTTGCAGTTGTTTGAGGATGGGATGTATCAAACACACCTTATCTTGTGTGAATAAATCAGTTGTGTGAGGAGGCTTGTAATAACCCCCCTGGCCAATTTCATAAGAAGGGAGAACCTCTGTTGCCTGGACCAGAAAAAAGTCATCACAATGGTTACTAGGATCTTTAGAATATCAGTCAAAAGGGAGGAAATGCATACAAGAACATTCCTGTCCAGGAGAATGAAAAAGCAACTTTTTCCAGGCCTGTTTCCAAGGAATACTGGAGCAGAATTTCTTTAGTTGTCTATTTTTAAAGTAATTAAGCAGATCTACTTGAGGAGTTCCCCACAAGTGGATCAGTTCCTGGAATACTCCCAAGTTCAATTTGCATTCATGAGGGTCTGTCCTGGCTCTGCTAAGCTTGTTTGCCATAACAGTTTGCACTGAAGGAATGTAAGATGTTGGGGGGGTTATACTGTGCTGACTTGCTGCTTGGCAAGCCACCATAGCCAGCATGCACAAGGGGGTAGGATCTAGTATTCTTCCTGCTTAGTTATATACCACATCACTGTGGTGTTGTCCGTGATTATCTGAAGTGTCCCAGAGAACACAGAAAAAGATGCAGAGAATTGAGATTATGAATATGAGCTCTTTCACAGTGAAGTGGTTTGGCCTGTCCTGTTTGTTCCACAAAGGTTGCACTTTCACCCACACAGATACATGAATCTGTTGCTACACATAGTTCAAGGGTATTTGGAGAAATGGGGAAACATGAATTTAGGGATCTCTGGTCTCTCCATCAAAATAACTATCTTTTCAGAAAACTCAACACTGGAATCTGAAATGTCAGAGGGTGAAGATGCAGGGACCATACTGTTGTTTGGAACCAATGTGAATTTTTCTCATATGTAGTCTGGAAAAGGGAATCATCACACTCAGAAACTGTAGTATACTGAGGACTTTTCTTGCAGAAGTCTGGGACTAAATGGAGAAGCTTAGTAGTTTCATATGCAAGTCTACTTTGCCCAGAGAAAGGACTGCCTTTTGCATGGAGGTATCCAGAAGGCACCCTACAAAAGTTATCCTGTGGGAAGGAATCAAGGAGGATTTTTCTGAATGCTTACCTGTAATCCTAGCTTGATAAAGCGGTTTCCTACCCAAGTAAGAGACTCCTGACACACTTAGAAATACTCTACAAAGGTAAGGTAAGTTGTTTAAATAAGGAAAATTTTGATTACCCTCCAGTGTGCAAGGGGCTATCACAGGAGACAGATATTTTTTGAAGACTCTTGGAACATAAGATAACCCAGTGGGTAATGTACAGAGCTGACAGTGTAACCCAGATACAGGACACATTGTTAAACCTACGAAGGTTTAATTTCTCAGAGTGTCTTGGGTTTCTAATACCATAATAGGTATGAACCCCATTCCTAAATCAGCGTGTGATCAGAGTTCATGAAATTAGTATTGTTTTAGTCTTTGATGTTAGCCAAGAGTGCTCTTCATAGTACCCACAATGTGCACAGAACTGACTCCTTCTGCAGTTCATTTGGGGTTACACGCCTTGCTAGCATAAGTATGATTGTAAATTCTTTCTTAATAGTCATGTTGCTCCTAATACTACTGGAACAATGCCTATCTTTCTTCACACTGCTCTCATTTCTACATACTAATCCTATTATTTTACCACTTTATGTCTCTCTGCACATAAGACACTGTAATCCTTATGTGTAGCAATTTTAATACTCAATGCTACATTTGCTTTTTTTATGGACACCTACATCTGGTCTTCTTACATCTACTTTCTGCACTGTTGGTTATGGGTGATCCCATGTGATATAAACTTCCATCATTCTCTGTAATGCTTTGCAGTTTATTTCCAATGCCTCTTAGGTACTTTTGTACTGTCACATTTGCATAATCCACAATGCAACTGTGTTGTCACATTATTGTGCATTTCAGTATACAGATTCTCTAAGTTAAATGTATTACACCCAGCAAAGCGATGTGCAAATGAATCCAGTTCTGTTTTACAGAAAGCTGCATTTCTCTGTTTCTCCCACTTTTTCAATGGGCTTGTGTTCAGAATTTGTATGTAGTCCACTATTCTTGGAAATCTTTGACAATAGGAATGTGATGATAAGCTTCTTTCAAGTCTAGAAACCTAAAGAAGGATGAGAGGGGATCACTTTCCCGTTGCTACCTGTAACCCTACTGAACAACTTTTAGAACCTATTTGAGACAATCCGATACCATAAAAACAGAAGGTAAAGAAGTGGCTCTGAGGCATTTTTAATGAAATGGCAGGATGGGAGTGGGATGAAGAGGAAAACTGCAATAATCATTCCATTTTACTGGACCTTCTCTTTTTCTGGAGGTTATCCTCCTTCGTGGAACCCTCTTGCCATTGTTTATCATGGGTCTGGTTGTTAGACAGAAGCCTGCTGAGACTGTTTAATTTGATTTTTGTAGAAGGCACCTAAATTTCAGCAAAAGTTTTATTAAACTTGGAGAAGGAGAACTAAAAATATATGAGTACCCCCCAGATCAATTTCCCTCTTTCATCAAATTGTTTTGAGTACCTAAGTAACAGAAGGACCCCAAGCAAAACTCCTTATGACAAAAACAGAAGCTGCTGCCATGTTCACAGAGTCAGCACAGTTATAAGAACACTTTAAGGAAAGCGGAGTTACCTGGGATACAGAAGCAATTAAATAACTTTTCTTTCTCTTCTACTAATACCTCTGCTCTCCTCTACTCTTGTTACCAACTACCGCCCTGTCGTCACCCACCAACTTACTACCTATACCT
Source organism: Protopterus annectens (assembly GCF_019279795.1). Taxonomy (NCBI): domain Eukaryota; kingdom Metazoa; phylum Chordata; order Ceratodontiformes; family Protopteridae; genus Protopterus; species Protopterus annectens. Next base: position 1,240,284,810 of record NC_056735.1, on the reverse strand, counting down.
CTCTTAACTCTTTTATACTAATTTCATTTATATATCAAAATTAAATCAACCTTTTGTTATCTACCCTTTGTAAATAAATCAGTACTATGTATTGGAACATTTATCCTACTACAGAGTTCTTTATTTAGCTATATCTGTATAGAATAGAGTCCGCGGTGGTGGTGCTGCAGTAGCATTGTCACTTCACAGTAAGACGCTGTCTGGTTCGATTCTCAGCTAGAGCGTCTTCTGCGTGGAGACATGTGTGAATGGGCGTACCTTCGTTGATGGTTGTGCATCAGGGCTGGTAACTCAGCACGTAAAAATCAACTACCAATCATTAGCGGATCAGAGTTCCGCTGTAGCAACCCCTAACCGGGAAAAGTCAAAAGAAGACTACTGTATAGACTAAAATATTATTGGTATATGTAGCCCTACTACTGTATGTATAGTTACTATCTTATCTATTTTGACATAGTCAAATTTAGTTTAATTGTATACTGCCTGACACTGTTGCTATTATATAACTTAAAAAGATTATGATTGTACTGCATGTATTGGAACTTTTCTCCCTAGGTCTGCACTGAAAAGGGGCCTTTTTGCCCAGCTACACCTTCCTGTCAACAAATGTAAAATAAATAAATAGATATTTAAAGCTGAATTACTTACTGCACATTGTAAAAGACATAAATTAAATCAAGATGGTGTCATTAAATGATGGAGGAATCAATTTGTTCAATAACAAATTCTGCATTTCAGAACAATAAATACAACAGATGACGAAAATATGTTGGTTGGTAAGAATTGTAAATATGTACGTTCTAATGCACAACAGTAAAGCATAAAGTCCTGATGGAAACTGTATGCATAATGTATGACCATGATAATGGACAGTGTTCTTGTCATATTTACTTACATTTTGTCAACGGGGTTAGTCTCACTGGGCTAGTAGCCCCTTTTTAATCTAGTAAGATCTAAACTTTATTTTTTCATTGTTATTACTGTAAGTAAGCTCATGTTGCAAACCAATAATCTCATGAGTAAATAGAATTGTTTAAAAAAAAAGGCAAATACTGCAAAATGTATTGATCTGTGCTCCCCACACAAGTAATCCATTTAGGTAACTTATTGACTGGACTGCCAATAAATGGACAACCCCCCCCCCCTTACCATAACACCTTGCAATACAGGGAGTTTTGAAATAATCAAGGACTAGTAAAGCTGCTGCATGTTTAAACTGTATCAAAGATCTTGTCTATCACAGAAAAGTCAAATGAAACATTTGGAAGGTGCTTAGTGTTTTTAGAATTCGATTATAAAACGACCTCCATTAATGTTTCAAAACGCGCATGCTGATTGGTCAGTGTGCACGTTGTAAATCAGAGTTATAGTAATGGAAAAAGGTACGGTGCCTGGACTTTTTCCATTAGTAGAACTGTTTTTTTACAGCAACGGATAACGCAAGATCTCCGTTGCTTTTTACACACTGTCTCGCTATGTTAAATTAGTTTACCATAGCGAGACAGCTTTAAAAAAAGTAATGGAGATCTTCCTATCTCCGTTGCTTTTTTTAAAGCTGTCTCACTATGTTAAACTCCTTTAAAATAGCAAGACACTTTGTAAAAAGCAACAGAGATCTTGCTTTCTCCATTGCTTTTTTCAAAACTGTCTCGCTATGTTAAATGGATTTAACATAGCGAGACAGCTTTAAAAAAATCAATGGAGATTCTCCATTGCTATTTTTAAAGCTGTCTCGCTATGTTAAACTCCTTTAACATAGCGAGGTAGTTTGTAAAAAGCAATGGAGATCTTGCTTTCTCCATTGCTTCTGCCAACAGCTCTGATGTACTGCGTAAGCATACGCATGCGCAGTACATCAGAACTGCCGCAGAATACCAGACAGCTGCAGAAGGGCAGCAAGGAGGCATTATACAATGCCATTATTTAAGAAAAGTAATTATTTGTTTTCTTAAATAATGTCATTGTATAATAGCAATAACCCACTTCTGGGTGTGGGTAATGCTGGCTTTATCCACGGTTGTTTTTGTTTGGCCACTTGGCCTTCACCCTCGTGACCAAACCACACCAACCGTGGGTAAATCCAGCATTACTCACACCCAGGCGTGGGTTATTGCTATAATACATTCTAGGAAGGAATACACATGCAGGAATGCAAACAGATCTGTCAAGGAAAGCATGACTTAAACTGTACCACAACACATGCACCTTTGAGTGGCTTCCATAGTCAGTAGTAGTCACAGCATCAGCCGTACTCAAAAATGCTAAAGTAGCAGCCTACTCCACATTAAAGTCTACATTCTGTAGAGATTAGTGCTGCCAGGGCCTTGTGAATTGCTGTTAATTCCTAAAGGTGCTGAAAATGATTCCAGTTAAAGCACGCAAAAGGCAATATGAAATGTATGTTTGACTGTGGTTAGGAATGCAGACTGCTTTCTTTTATTTGCCATCCAATAATGGCGGAAACCAATATACAGTAATTCAAATTAACTGTACTTAAAATGCAGTGAACTAGACATTTTCTTAAAAGTAATACACTATGTGCAACAGTTGAAATTTCTTTAAATATTTCTCTTCTCTGCCTTATTTTGAATGGATATTATAGTACATTAGTGTTACAAATGGAATACAAATGTAGCAGAAATGCAATATTTGTTTTGTAGGCATTCAGCAGCACTTCAAGACTGAAACTGCTAAGATATTAGATTAATGCTAGCGTAAGTCATTGTATCATTTCACAGTTTGACAAATCAGTGCTAAATTTAATCAAAATGATGTATCACAGCAATACACGTCTCACAAAAATAAAAAAGAGAGACATTTTCAAAATGATTAGTAAAGAAAAAAATACATGTGCCACTGAACTTTACCTGAAAGAATACAATCACAAATGTTGCGCCTCTTTTTATCAAATCTACGAGATAACATTCTACTAGGTAAAAAAAGTGCAGCATCTGTCCTCGATGCAATGTCTGTTCTTCTAAGTACTCCACTATTAAGGAGTCTCCATCAATCACAAAGAATTCAGACTCAACAAAGTCATTGAGTAAACTGGCATAACTGCAAAAAATAAAGTTATAACATATTAAACAAAGTATGAGATGCCTTTATGAATATCTGGCTCTAATTAAATATAGAGTTAACTGAGATTTCAAGTAACATTTTTCGGTGAAATACATGACCTCACATTCATTTTTAAAGCATGCTTTATCCAGTTCAGGTTGGTGGGTAGCTAAAGTCTGTCTAACAAGAAAGGATAGGAAATTATGCTGGATGTGACACACACCTAGACAAACCAAAGGGCAATTTACTGATTACCAGTTCACCTAACTAGATGTCTTTTGGATGCAGCAGAAAAACAGAGCAAATCGCAAGGACACAGGCAGGACATACAACCTAACCACAATAACTATTTTACAAAGGGGAGAATGTGCTAGAATGTTTTACACATGTTTTATATGTGACCATAATAAACAGACAAATCACTTGCAAAATCAATGCCATTGAGGATTTTGGAGTGGTAATGACCCAAATGTTTAGTTATTTGCATAATACAAGCAGTTAAAAAAGCTACTATTCTTTAAAGAAGAATCTGCAAAAATACATTAGAATTATGACAAGAATGCACAACACCATTTATAAGTTACTACTGTCTTCAACATTTAGAAAAGTATCTGAATAACCAGCATCATAGCAACTGTGCTGATATGACATGAGGACACGTCTGAGAATTAATAAATTGATTTGATAACCTCAGAAGAGAAAAGTATTAGATGTGCTCCTAATAAATGAAATAGCAGGGCAGCTAATAACTAGCCATTTCATCTGTACGAGCATCCTCTATTAAGGAATCCAGCTTCATCATCATACATATTGATGATGAAGCGGTTTGCAGCTTTTTCCTTTCTTGACCCAGCTTAGACAAGTGAAGTCTTGAAAACGTCCCACTAGAGAGGAAGCTGGCTGGTGTACCAAAGTGCAGAAGACTGCATTTAGTTAATATGTCAATAAGAACTGCATGAGGATATGGTTTGTGATCAGAGTTAATCATGTATCCAATTTTATTTTAATTTACTTTGTCATTGCTTTTCTTTTATTCTCCATAAAAAAGCAGCACGCATACTAAATGGTTTTACAGTCCTGCTGCTACCCTCCTTATCATGCTCCTCACTGCTGCAACTAGTCTGTGCTACTGTACTTTTAACAATTACAGTGGGTCGCACTTACTTACACCAGCTGGATTATATCCTCACTGCTGCCACTAGTCTGTGCTACTGTACTTTTAGCATTTACAGTGGGTCGCACTTACTTACACCAGCTGGATTATATCCTCACTGCTGCAACTAGTCTGTGCTACTGTACTTTTAACATTTACAGTGGGTCGCACTTACTTACACCAGCTGGATTATATCATCACTGCTGCCACTAGTCTGTGCTACTGTACTTTTAACATTTATAGTGGGTCGCACTTACTTACACCAGCTGGATTATATCCTCGCTGCTGCCACTAGTCTGTGCTACTGTACTTTTAGCATTTACAGTGGGACGCACTTACTTACACCATCTGGATTATATCCTCACTGCTGCCACTAGTCTGTGCTACTGTACTTTTAACATTTACAGTGGGTCACACTTACTTACACCAGCTGGATTATATCCTCATTGCTGCCACTAGTCTGTGCTACTGAACTTTTAACATTTACGGTGGGCTGCACTTACTTACACCAGCTGGATTATATCCTCACTGCTGCTACTAGTCTGTGCTACTGAACTTTTAACATTTACAGTGGGTCGCACTTACTTACACCAGCTGGATTATATCCTCACTGCTGCCACTAGTCTGTGCTACTGAACTTTTAACATTTACAGTGGGTCGCACTTACTTACACCAGCTGGATTATATCCTTACTGCTGCCACTAGTCTGTGCTACTGTACTTTTAACATTTACAGTGGGTCACACTTACTTACACCAGCTGGATTATATCCTCATTGCTGACACTAGTCTGTGCTACTGAACTTTTAACATTTACAGTGGGTCGCACTTACTTACACCAGCTGGATTATATCCTCACTGCTGCCACTAGTCTGTGCTACTGTACTTTTAACATTTACAGTGGGTCGCACTTACTTACACCAGCTGGATTATATCCTCACTGCTGCCACTAGTCTGTGCTACTGTACTTTTAACATTTACAGTGGGTCGCACTTACTTACACCAGCTGGATTATATCCTCACTGCTGCCACTAGTCTGTGCTACTGTACTTTTAGCATTTACAGTGGGTCGCACTTACTTACACCAGCTGGATTATATCCTCACTGCTGCCACTAGTCTGTGCTACTGTACTTTTAGCATTTACAGTGGGTCGCACTTACTTACACCAGCTGGATTATATCCTCACTGCTGCCACTAGTCTGTGCTACTGTACTTTTAGCATTTACAGTGGGTCACACTTACTTACACCAGCTGGATTATATCCTCACTGCTGCCACTAGTCTGTGCTACTGAACTTTTAACATTTACAGTGGGTCGCACTTACTTACACCAGCTGGATCATATCCTCACTGCTGCCACTAGGCTGTGCTACTGTAGTTTTAACATTTACAGTGGGTCGCACTTACTTACACCAGCTGGATTATATCCTCACTGCTGCCACTAGTCTGTGCTACTGTACTTTTAACATTTACAGTGGGTCATACTTACACCAGCTGGATTATATCCACGCTGCTGCCACTAGTCTGTGCTACTGTACTTTTAACATTTACAGTGGGTCACACTTACTTACACCCGCTGGATTATATCCTCATTGCTGCCACTAGTCTGTGCTACTGAACTTTTAACATTTACAGTGGGTCGCACTTACTTACACCAGCTGGATTATATCCTCACTGCTGCCACTAGTCTGTGCTACTGTACTTTTAGCATTTACAGTGGGTCGCACTTACTTACACCAGCTGGATTATATCCTCACTGCTGCCACTAGTCTGTGCTACTGTACTTTTAACATTTACAGTGGGTCGCACTTACTTACACCAGCTGGATTATATCCTTACTGCTGCCACTAGTCTGTGCTACTGTACTTTTAGCATTTACAGTGGGTCGCACTTACTTACACCAGCTGGATTATAGCCTCACTACTGCCACTAGTCTGTGCTACTGTACTTTTAACATTTACAGTGGGTCGCACTTACTTACACCAGCTGGATTATATCCTCACTGCTGCCACTAGTCTGTGCTACTGTACTTTTAACATTTACAGTGGGTTGCACTTAATTACACCAGCTGGATTATATCCTCACTGCTGCCACTAGTATGTGCTACTGTACTTTTAACATTTACAGTGGGCTATACTTACTTACACCAGCTAGATTATATCCTCACTGCTGCCACTAGTCTGTGCTACTGTACTTTTAACATTTACAGTGGGTCATACTTACACCAGCTGGATTATATCCACGCTGCTGCCACTAGTCTGTGCTACTGTACTTTTAACATTTACAGTGGGTCACACTTACTTACACCCACTGGATTATATCCTCATTGCTGCCACTAGTCTGTGCTACTGAACTTTTAACATTTACAGTGGGTCGCACTTACTTACACCAGCTGGATTATATCCTTACTACTGCCACTAGGCTGTGCTACTGTACTTTTAACATTTACAGTGGGTCGCACTTACTTACACCAGCTGGATTGTATCCTCACTGCTGCCACTAGTCTGTGCTACTGAACTTTTAAAATTTACAGTGGGTCACACTTACTTACACCAGCTGGATTATATCCTTACTACTGCCACTAGGCTGTGCTACTGTACTTTTAACATTTACAGTGGGTCGCACTTACTTACACCAGCTGGATTATAACTCCTGCTCCTATGTGCTAAACTCATCATGTGCATCTATGACTTCTGCTTGCACTTCCTCTTTATGGAAAAAATAGTCACTGCTACAGATTTTCTTTATTTGTTACTGCTACTACTGTAGACTTCACTGTCTTCCTGAGAGAACTTACCAGAAAAAGATTGAGATTTAATTAATTTAATCTGACTGCCCAATAACAGTTCATCATTTTTAATTTATCCTGCACTGCTATACAGTATACAGTTATACTGCCTTACAGATCTACCATATTTTGAAAGCAGATTTTATTTAGCAAGTTCAGCAACGTACATCTTTGTTAATTTTTTTGTCGACTGGGTTGTTCCTATTAGCTATTACCTATTTTTAGAGGGGACTCTAAACACTAAATTATTATATTTAATACAGATGGTGTGAAATAAGATTTGCAAAGTGTTATAAACATAAAGTTTACATGAAAAACTGTAGACAAAATTGGTAAACATATGATTAATAAGGTCCATACTTATTGGTAGTTTATATGGGTGAATATACTGTTGTGAAATTATTACAATATATGGACAAGAGTAGAAAGTGGAGTAAGAAAAAAATTGTTGAGTAGATGGAATAGATGAGAAAGAATAAGTAAAGGAGTAACAAAATGAATAAAGTAGTACGGGAGGTTAAAGTGGGCACTGCAGAAGTAGACAGAGTAAATACTTAAGTGCACAACATTTTCCTGCTATGGCAACATTGGTTATTTATTGTCACAAATAATGCAGTTTAAAGGAACAATGAAGCCTAATTTACAGAAGGTTTGAAAAGTAAATGGATTATTATTAACCCTTAACTTGGGGAAATATGTTTCACTCATATGCTAGGAAAGTACTAAGTGCTCCTTCACCTAATCACATTGAGGTTCAGTTTATTTTTAAGAGACAGTAGTTTGAAGACCTTAGTGTCTTTTTATTTATACCATTTAAGTAATACTTCACTGGCCGAACAATGTTCTTTAAAATGGAATGTATGTGCCAATATGCTATCTATGAATCAGCTTTTATTAAGAACTTCTATTTTAAATGATTGAGTATACTGCAACTGTGTTAGCTGATAGCTAGGCAGCAACTCTGGCTATTCTTTAACAAGTAAATACAAGCTTGCAACACATAGATGTTTTCATATTACTAACAGCATTTAATCCACAGAGTACTTTAAGCATAAGTAATATATTAGCAAAACTTAAATGGTAGCTGGAGACAGACTTTTTTTATTCAAGACAATGCTCCAGTGTTTTTGTTCAAGTGTTTTGCAATGATATTGACAAGTTCTTTAAATATAAGTTTTCTGTCAATAGTAATATGAAGTTATTAGTAGTGAGATACTAATTCAATATCAGTATTTCAGATTTCAGTATTTGGTGTGATGTCCATAGCAACGACAGTTTCATACTGATTTCTAAAGATCATCTGCTTAGTTTTCTTTTCACTCAGTATGAGTTTAGAGTTTTGCAGTCATGCGATTAGAGAATGTAAAGATTATTGCATTTGGTTAATAAGGTCAGTTATATCCATGGCACTATGTATTGAAGTGGAGTTAGTGCATTATACCAATTTTTGGTTTTGGGTATGAAGCTAGTGGTAAATATCATTAGTGAAGACTACTTATCAGCCCTAAGTTGTGGGCCTAGAATGCAGCCTTGAGAAACCCAGGTATACGATTTGAATTATACAGTATGGAATTATGCCAGGATACAGTTTGTGTCTTATCCTGAAGCCAACTAGCAGACAAATGTGTAACAGATCTACTGCAGCATATTTGTAACAGATCTACTGCAGCATATTTTACTTATTTATTTTACATTTGTTGACCGGGATAGTCCGACTGGATGTATGTCCATTTTCAGTGGAGGCCTGGGAAGAGAAGCTCCAGATAACACAGACAGAACATAACAGATATGAGTCAAACATATTTACAAAGCCCTCTAGTAGGTACTCACAATATACACAGTGTATAATAGTAAAACAACAGGTTGCAGCAAGTTATTATGAGCAAGAGATGCGTACAATATTAATTTAAATAAGGCACTGAATAAGCAATAATTAATCAGGGTTAGTACAGGGACAAAGCCAGTGCTCTTTAAAATACTGTTTGAGGCCTTTTTTGAAGAGACTTAAAGAAGGTTTGAGGGTAAGGTTAGATTGAAGTGATTCCAAGTTTTACCAACAACAATGGCAAACAGGGAGTCACCGGCTGAGTTAATGGCTTTTTGGGTTTGGACCAATAGTTTATTGGATGATCGTAGTTGACTTGAATTACTGTATGGTTTTATGGTATTTTTGAGTGTCTGAGTATTTTCAGGGTGGTACAGAATTTTGTGTGCTACTATAAGCTGACTGAACATAAGTAGACTAGTCAGTTCTAGCCACCCGAGAAGACTGAGGTTTTAACAGTGATGTGTCCTATATGTTGAGCCTATAGCAAATCTGGCAATGTGATTGTAACAGTGACAGAGCTCACTAAGTTCAGTTTTGCTCAAATTGGAGAGTATGGGGAGGCATATAGAAGGGTAGAAAGTAGGTGTGAACGGGCGATTGCAGTCCTAGCTAATGGAGTTAGAAATGATTTGCTTCTATATAATGAGCCAAGCTTCTTGTTAATGGTTTTTATAGTTTTATTAATATGCAGATCAAATTTGAGATTATTGTCCATTATTACTCCTAAACATTTAGTATGGTCATCTGGAGAGATAAAGGTACCATTGTTGGATGTTATGAAAATGGGATGGATCTACTGGTGGGGGTAAAGAGGAGCAGTTTAGTTTTGTTGGGATTTAACAACCGATGGTGATTAGACGGCCAATTTTCAACTGTGTTAAATATGTTTTGTGTTAAGGTTTGCAGGGCTAAAGGGGAGGAGGCTGTACAGATCAGGGCAGAATCGTCTGCAAATTGAATGCAGTTTGTATCAGGGATGGCAGTATGAAGATCATTGATGAAGACAGAAAAGAGTAGAGGACTTAGAATCTCTGGACAGTTTGCCCTGCCATAATACAGCCTGTTGTCTGCCATTCAGATAGGATAGGAACCATTGAATGGCATGGTTAACCAGGGAGATGGATTTTAGGGAATGGATGAGTAATTTGTGGTTGACCATATCAAAGGCCTTTGACAAGTTTGGAAATAGGGCTGAAGATAGCCTTTTATTGTTCCTATTTTAGAATATGGTATTTGTAAAAGAAAGGAGGGCAATGGTGGTGCTGTGATGTGGCCAAAAGCTTGGCTGTGAGTTGGCAAGCAGACCGTTCTTATTGATTTTTAAAAGTCCAAACAATTGCTGCAGTAGTTTGTCCTTTATAACACTAAGTGGTACTGTAATTTAGTTCTATAATAGCTATTTGATCACTATGGTTAGGTCAAAAACTATGTTGTGCTGGTGTTAGCTTGCTGTGCAAGATTAAAATTACAAGTGTATTTACTCTTTTAAGGATCTTGGATACTATGTTTAAAAAAGAAAGTGTTTTTTTATTTCTCCAGTATGAATCTTTCTCCTCCTCTAAATAAATGCATGATTTATACATTCTTCCACACCCATGGTAGTAAAGTCTTCATTAAGGCTTCTGTTAATGAATAAAGTTAAACATCAGGATTTACTGTAGAAAGGTAGGAGATTGACAACAAAAGGTTTTCCATTACCTTTTATTTTATTATATTTCATTTTACTTATTTATTTATTTTGGAGTAACTTTCTAACAGTCTGAAACTGTGGTTAAATGACTTCACTTGTGAGGTAAGGTGATTATCAGCTGACTGATTATTAGAAAGAATACAGCAATTTGCATTTCTTTGAATTATGGATCTAAAATGAATGGTGAAAGCTTCCACTGTAACCTTGTTTGTTGAAAGATTCAGTAGATCTTCTTGTTTCTTTTTTTACTGCCCAACTGCTCATTGACAAGATTCTAAAGGTGGCAGCCTTGTCTTTATTTTTGATTTTGGAAATATAAGCAGTATCTTCACTTCCAGTCCTAGCTGTGGAGTCTTTAAATGGTTTCCCAGCTGCCTGATATTCTACTGTTTAGTATCTGTTATGAATTTGTCTAAGCAGCAACAAACTTTGTGTCACATAACTGAGAAATCTGCAAAAACCATCCGTAGTCCATCTTTTTGTTTCAATAGTGCTCACCTTTTTCTACCTATGTCCTGGTATTAGATTGCTTTTCATAGGAGGATGGATTGAGAAGCTGGGACGTGTTTGTAGATGTTGTTACTTGGTATGCATAGCCTATATTAAAACACTGGTAAAAGCAATCTGTGTTCAATGTTTAGAAAAAGGAATAAGGAATTTCGTAGAATAAATTAAATTTGTAAAAAAAAACTATGCAGAACAATGTTCAGGAGAAGAAGCAGTGATGATTAAGAGAAGGCAGGAACTGAGCAATTTATGTTATGTCAGGGTGAACGAAAATTGTTAAAAATAAAGTGTGTGTGTGTGTGTGTGTGTGTGTGTGTGTGTGTGTGTGTGTGTGTGTGTGTGTGTGTGTGTGTGTGTGTGTGTGTGTGTGTGTGTCTACTTTGTTTCAATGAAAGCTCATTTCACTGAATTTCAATTCACCCTGACCAATTCACTGAAAGCTCAAATTACTGAAAATGCCTTTCACCGAATCTCATTTCACTGAAGTGAAATACTGTCACTGTGTAGAGTACTGTAACCCAAGTAAAAGGTATATGCCCATTTCCCCACTGTAGTGTGATCCTGGAGTTAGCATATATAGTTAGGTGGGGTGTGAGAGACACAGCCCCTCACAATAGGGTAAATATATTGTCTTCTGGAAAAAGTTAGACATTGGTGTTGTAAGTATGCATGTCTATGGTTTAAAATGTATTGTTTTGAAGCTTTCGGTGAAATATAATATAAAACCAAACTAGCTGGGGGGCTATGCCCACCACACCTCCAATTTGGGGGGCTGTGCCCACCACAACCTCTCTAACTATATATACTAACTTCAAGATCGCACTATAGCAGGGAAAAAGCCATATACCTTTTACTTGCCTTTCAGTACTCTACACAGTGCTAGTACTTCACTTCAGTGAAATGAGTTTTCAGTAATTTGAGCTTTCAGCGATTTGGTCAGGGTGAATTCAAATTCAGCGAAATGAGCTTTCAATGAAACAAAGTAGACCCATATATATATATATATTTATAGATATATAGATAGATAGATATATAAATATATATACACACACTGACAATAATGGAAACTGCTTGTAATGTTTGTTTTTTTTTTTCTATTAATGCATATGATTGCATGTTGCAACTTAAAGTATGATGCTTTAATAAAGATGCTTAAAAAAAAGTAATTAGGGACCTAGTTCAAACTTGGGCCCAGAAGAAAGTACCACTGGATTATACTGTTGCAACACTTGATCATCAGTGTTAAGCTTTCCTCTGGCCACTACCTGGCTTGACATTTTCTGCTTGATTTATTTGATTTTCATGTTTTCTTTTTTCACTTTGCAGGACACTTGCTGTTAATGTTAGTGTATTTTGTATGTTAAATGATCAAATATTTTAAATCTCCTTGTGCTTGCTGCACTTCATTTGTATAAAGTAACCATTAGAGGACACCTGCCATTACTTTTATTGCTTCTGCACTTTGAATTGCCATTTGTCTTTGCTTAATATTGCAATTTTTCAATATATTTGTATTTCACCACATCTTATCATGCAGGGAAAAATATTACTGCAGGAACCCCATCCTAGTTGTTTTTTTTTTTCAATTTTAATTCCTCCAAACTCAATTCCAGTGTCTTACTGCTTGTCCAACTGCACATTAAGGCATCATAGGGTAAGACACTGCTAGTAGACAAACACAGATGACCCCAAGCATGGTAAACTGGCTCCTGTTTTAGTTATCAGGCATTATTCAGAGGTGAATCTGACCAAACTATTTAATGACCCTTTGCTGTATGAAGTACTAAGGGTTCCAAATGAACATAGCAGTTGGTTGCAGGAAGATGTTCTCCACTGATTCATCTCAGGTCATTATATACTATACCAAAACTGTCCAAAAAAATGGGATTCTTTGACTTGCTTTCAGATACTGACCCAACAGTTTTCACAAAAGCACTACTAGATGACAACTTTAGCAGATACATCTCAGCTACTGTGCCCTGTAATTCTTCTGCAATTTATCACCTTAGAAGTGACAGTATCAGGGATAGGGTAGTAATCAGTGTACTCTTACCTCTCTGTTAATCTGTGTGCATAGTGGGAACACCATTTGCTTTAAGTATGTCACATGCACAATTCATACTTAAAACAGATGGCATGTCATTTGCACAGGAGAAAGTTCTGGGTGCTTCTTCATTTATCATCCATATTACAGTGTGGGAATACACCTCCGATATTTTACTTTCTTATTGCCTACAAATTGGGATCCACAAACTGAATTGTTTAAGGGACTTCAGCATCTGGGTTGATGAAAAGTCCATATCTGAAAATTATTAATTTTACAAAGAGGTTCAGCACTGTTCATGTAATTATCTCTGTAACATGTCATTTAGAACATACCATCTAAACAATGTTCTAGCTAGGTGCAATGATGTTTTATTGGTAAATAAGCCATTTTCTTGTTCCACCTCCACCTGTTTTGGTTTGTGGTTAATCTATCCCAATTATAGCCCTGGATTTTGCAGAATGAAAGAACTTAAGTATTGTAAAAGGTGATTACTTCATTCCTGAGTTCCAATAGTTCATTTTAGAGTACAGATATAGCAGTCTTGATGAGCTTTTTGCAAACTACAACAGGGCTTTGAGAAACTTTCTTCATGTATTTTCCCATGTTTGTGTATATTTTGTTCCCCATAACCATCATGAATTGCTGTTTGAAGCCAGTCTCCTCAGACCCAGGAAAATAGGATTAATATTCAATTATATGTTTGTAAACTTGCCTTATAGATGTCATATTAAGATTTGAAGGACATTTTGCTTCCATCAGCTGAGTTGCTGTGTTCCTTCAAGTAGTCAACAGATTGTGCAACATGGCCTGCCTGACTAGCCACATAGCCTTTTCATCTGAGTAATAGGAACTGATTACTAGATTCATTGCAGCAAAGCTTGCATCTCTAATGATTGCTCGTCCTGCCATAATACAGTCAAGAGAACTTTGTCAGTAGTTTCTGTAACTAACTTTCTTGGCAATGGACTGAGTTTCAGTAAACTAATTACTGTGAACTCCTGACCCTGATTTCAAGGATTAATTTTTAGTTATTTTCAGTATGAGTTTTCACAGACTGTTTTAAACAGATGTAGTTTTAAAAACACCATTTTGTTATGAGGTGATGTTATATAAGGTTTGTAAGTTTGTTAGTTACAAGTTCTGATGAAGTCCTATAAATTATGACGAAATTCAGAAACTATTTTTTTTTCTTTTTGCGTGTGTATTAATAAAAGCCTCTTCCATTTTTCTTTCTGTGAGCAATGAAATTGGTAAATAAACTTGAAATTATAAAGAATCAATCGCATCTGTGAAATATTGCAAAAAAAGTGACTGAGAAAAGGCTGGGCATTTGTTGACTTTGTTAAACTTGTGGGTAAAATGTAAATCATATACCCCACTATGTCTTTAATGTTTAGAAAGGAGAACAACAAAGGTAAAAAATAAATGACTAAGTAAAATACTTTTTTATTACTATTATTTATACAAAACCTTCCATGATATAAAATGCATGTTATATTGTAAAGCAGTTTTGTATAACACAGTCAGGGGGATTTTAAATGTGGGGAAGAGTCTTTTCAGTGACTGCTAAATGTGTTAAAAATATTAAAAACTGTTTGTCATTTGTTGTCTTTTACTTTTCTTGGAAAACTTAATAAAATATTTTGAAAAAAAAATATTAAAATAAATAAGTACCTTTATAGCTGCAAGAAATATAGTTTTCACAGTGTAATAACAGAAGAAAGGGTAAACAGAAGCAAATTTCATTTAATATAATGCTATGATCTTTGGATGCTTTGTTGGAGTGGGATGAAGTACACAGACTACATTATATGTATAACTAAGACGATAATTTACTGGCATTTGTTTACTGGGAAAGTCCACTGGGCCAAGCACAGCCCATTTTCAGTGGAGGCCAAGGGAGAAAAGCTCCACAAAAAACATAAAATAGAATATATATAGAACATCACATGCACACATTTAGAGTATCTGCATAACAGAGGGAGGGAAAAATTCTTAAACAGTAGTGCAATTAGAATATCACAAACAACTGATACAGACTTAATAAACTAATGACATAGTACAACTATAGTTGACATAGCAGCATTGAAAAATATGAAATGCTGATAAACACACAGTTAAGACACAAGTAATAATCTAAATTACAATCTAATACAACTAATGTTTGCAAAGAAGTATAAGTGAATGTAAAATGCTAAGCACACAAAGACTAAGATTTAGACAAGGAAAGATATTAGGAGGCTGTAGTAGTAATATTTTAGCTGATAAAACAGAAAATGAACAGAAGAATATGAGAAGGTACATGAGATGGTGAAAATGATTACAGAGAGTTAGGATAGATGGGGACTGAACAGATTAATATCAAGAAAAAAAGGTTAATTGCTGAAATGGGTAAAGAAAGAGATGGTATGAAGAAATGTTAATGAATATGAAATATATATATATATATATATATATATATATATATATACATATATATATATATATATATATATATATATGTAGTTCCCCTTTATAATCTCAAAATATTGAAATCTCGAATTTCAGTCTCTCGAGACCATAAAGACAAACATTCAAAATCTTGAAACCCGAAACCGCAAAAACACAAAATATCGAACATAAACACACCATACACCACACAACATATACACTATCCTACCCATACTGCAACAAATCAAGCAAGACATACACAAACACAACAACACAAACCAACACTACAAATAAGCAGGGGGGGCAAGCCCCCCCTTCACCCCCCATGTGGGAGGATGTGCCCCCACCCCTCCCCCATTTGTATATACTAATTCCAACATTGCACAAACAGGAAAAGACACAAACACACACCCAGACATTCTCTAGTCCCTCACACACACACACACACACACACACACACAGACATTCTCCAGTCCCTCACACACACACACACACACACACACACACACACACACACACACACACACACACACACACACACACACACACACACATCATACATATACAAACAGCAACACATCCAACACTTACACACTCATACACTCACCTGCCCACCCTAACCTACACGTACAACTTACAAACACTCTCACATACATTCAAACTCCCACCCAAACCCTTACAAAGTACTCACTTACCTTAAATCACACCCAAATCCACACACAACACCATACACCATCCACACAAACCAAGGCACATAAAGAAGTGTAAAGTCATAACCGCAAATTTGAGATATTCAAATTTGTGATTATGCACTTTTGTTATTCTAAAAATTTTCCTTTATGGTCTCGGGATACTGAAATTCGAGATTTCAGTATTTCAATATTATAAACGGGAACTATATATAGAGAGAGAGAGAGAGAGAGAGAGAGAGAGAAGAAAAATGTGAGTACAAGGGAGAAAAGGGGAAAGGTAGGATGGCATTACGAGCTAGGTAATGGCTGGAGGAGGCTTAGTGCAGTTAAGGATCCATTTGGATGCGGTGTAGTTTTGAAGGAGGCAGTGCACTGGATTGTGCAAATGGCAAGAGGAAGGCTGTTTCTGGTTTTAGCTGTTATCCAGGAGTATAGTAATTGACTTCCAGGTAGTTTAGGTTTCTGAATTTGGAGGAGGTGTCTTTTTTTTATCTTAGGGACGTATTAGGGTTATAGTGGGAAAATAAGGATTTTAGGGCAGGGCTGTCTTGTGTTTTAGAAAGTAATTTGTATATGATGATTAGTTGGAGGTAAGTAAGATAGTCAGGAAATTCTAGCCAATTAAGTGTTTTTAAAGATATGCAATGGTGGGTGGAGTGGTGATGATTTGTTGCAAATTTGGCTATCTTACTGTAATTTGTTTCAAGTTTAGTTATGAGAGAGGATTGGAGGTTAGTCAGTAATGGAACACCATAGTCTAGAGAGGTGAAGTAGTTAAGTGGAAGCAAGTACTTGCTTTGTGTGGAGGGAAAGGAGATGTTTATGTCTGGAGAGTAGTCCCAGCTTTTTGTGAGTCTTCCTGATGTTATATTGTAAGTGAAGATCAAATTTTAGGTTTTCATCAATTATGATACCTAACAGTTTAGTGTGGGTCACTAATGCAATTGCTGAGCTATTTAGAGTGAATATGTACAATTTTCCTTGTTTTTCCACGAGTGGCTGTCTAGATTAATGTCCTTGGCTTAATATATAAACAAGTTTTTTGTAAAGAAATAGCCTTGAAAAAATAAGACAGAGTGATGAGGGACATGAAAAATGCTGAGCTTCTTGCATCTGGAAAGATATTAATGTTTATTTTCATTAGCAAATGTTCTCACTGAGAGACAGAAGTCTACATTTGAAGGGAACTAGCCAGGGGAATTATATATATTCTGTTCTGAGTGAAGTTTGCAAAGATTCCTTCATGCATCTGCATGTTGTTAGCTTTTTTTTTTCTCATTGCTAACTACTTTTACATGGAGACAAGCTGTCTGCAGATGAAAGCAATTAAACTTTTTTAAATGTCTTTACTGCATTGTCACTTAACATATAGGCAAATGTACATTTATATAAAAGAAAACAAACCATATTAACATATGCCTAGTTACAAACAATATACATTGCATATGTTTTTTGTATAATTATAATTAATCCAACATTACAGAAACTGCTCGATTCCTGCCTTCCCTTAAATCTCACTTCTCATCCAAAAATTATTCTGCATGTATTGTTCCCACAACTTCTGTTTTCTTCTGTGTAATTTTCTTCTACCCCTTCCTAAAGACCTTTAACCTCTGTTTTAGTATTCAGTACTTGAAATACAGTTGCTTTAGACTTTGATTTCCGCTTTCTAGTAAATGCTTTTTTGGCAGCCACCAGAATTAAACTTAGCAAGGCCTTACTATGTCTACACAATTCAGATCTTGTATCCCAGCTAAAAAAAAAAAAAAAAAAAAAAAAAAAATCCCTTAATTACATCGATTTGCTCACCAATATTTCTGACAGAGTACTCTGTAGGTAATTTTTACAGTCTGCCAAATCATTACACTCCTAAAACATATTTTCCCAGTTACCTCTTTCTTACCCAAACCTCTCCAACATTTGCCATCTACCCGAGAAAACATTCTTTGGAGTATACTTGGGGTATAAAAACACCTACAGAAACATTTCCAACCAAGAATCATAAATCTTCTATACTTTATTGTATATTTGGGAGTGTTATGTCCTCCTGTTGTTTGAAGGAGAATTGCTTATCTAGTCTCTCTAATTTTTTCTAGCATCATCTGATTGATGCCTATAGTTACCATGCAATATATTATATGCCCTACTAATTATCCCTTTTTTAACATCAGTTTCTGTTCTAGATTCAGCTAAAAACTGTAACACAGTAGGTCCTTCAGTTAGGATCCTGTTCTCCCTTTCTATTTGCCTATACTCTTGATATTGGTCCCTGATAAGGAAGGCAGTCTCTAGCCTACATTTCTAATGACTTCTTGGCTTCTTCCCATTCTATTACCTTTCCCTGTCTAGTAATCTGCACTCAATATATTGGTTCCTTTGTCAGTTTTCTCCAATAAATTCCAGCCCCACTTGCATATTCATTGTACCTCTAGTTGCTGTCATTCCTTTCTCCATTCTCTTGCTGGCTTAGTTATTAGAATACTTTCTGCTACTTAATGAATATAATATTCCATATAGCTGCTGTTATTCTCCAAACAGATCTGTATCCAAAATCCCACTCTCTCCTTATTTCTTGAATTTCCCCCCAAGTTTCATCACCACCCCTTTACACTTTGAATTATCGCTTTCTGCTTGTGTTACGTATATGAGCCTTAACTGTGTACCTCTAAAATATCCTTTAAAGTCAAATTAATCCTAAACCACCGTGTTTTCTTGAAAGGATCAACATATCCCACTTGATTATTGTTCTCTTCCCCTCCCAGATAAATTCCTTCAACTCTTCATTAACTATTATCCACAACATCTCCTCTGATCGATAAAAATATGCCTGACCTGTATATAAAAATAAAGGGACTGAAAACATTTTCACTGCTTGTATTTTGCTATCTATATCCATAAACAAAAGCTTACAGCTTTTAATTTTTTTGTATTATCTTTTTAGTCTTCTCCCACATATGCTTAGCTGCTAGAACAGAATCCTTTTTTAATTCACACTCATAAACAGTTCTTTTTATGGAAAGACTTATCATGGAAATTATTAATAAACACATAGGAGAGCTCCAGACACTGAATCCATCCCAGTTGGCTTTGTCAAAGGAAAAGCATGCTTAATGAATCTGGTAGATTTCTTTGCAAAGGTCACTAAGGCAATGGATGACGGGAAAACTATGCATACTGCCTGTGATGCCCGTGCCCTGGCCCAGCAATCAAGGAGTCTCAATCCTCACCACTAACACTCATATTTGAGGAAAGGATAACAAATACACACAGTAAAGTGCAATTTCCCTTAACAGCACACAGAAATCACAGTCAGTCTGGGGCTGGTCGCTCCCTTGCTCCCCAGTTCCCCAATATGACTCCCTACTGGCACAGCTAAAGGGTCCAGATCTCAGCCTAACTGTCAAGCTGAAATCTCCAGCAGCCTCAATGTCCAACCAGTGCTTCATGTCCCTGCCCAAGTAGCTGATACACACACACTTTGAGATAAGAGTTTCACTTTGAGATAAGAGTTTACACAACCACAAAGACACTTCTGGGGAAGGCTGGCCCAGGTACTCCAGTGGTGTCCCTTTTACCCAAACTATACGGCAGAAATTACTGCCACCATGCAGCTAATATTTATCAGCTACTCAAAGGCCCTTAAAAGGGTATCCAATTATTACTGTGCAATATTATTATTATCCAATTGGTAGATGTGACTAAACAGTCTCAAGGCTTATTAGAGTGACTTGGTACATGATCCTTATGTACATGCAATGTACTCTTTAGAGTTTAACTTATCTCTACACAAAAAACAGCCACAGTTGAAAGGTTTTAAAATATTTAATAATAAATAAATAAAACCACAAGACAATACTTTCTACTACACTGTCAGTGCTAGTCAAAAGAGTTCAGAGATCACACAGAAATACTTAAAATAAATCAGTAGTACAGTTCTGACATTGCAGAAAAACACTTAGTCTAAGCTTTCTAATGTCTAGCTCTCTAAAACAAAACACAAGTCTAAGATAACTTACATAAGACAACAGGCAGAGTGCTGAGTTGGATAGTCAGACAAAAATGCGTAATAATCTCTGGTTCTCATTGTTTAAATTGAAACTGCAGTTCTGATAAAACATTACATCACCTTTTACACCTTCCTGGTGTTCCCAGGCTGACAGAAACTGCATTTACATTATTTTACACTTAGAGCAATAAAGGACATTCTTTCTGGTCATTAACTTTAGCCTTAAAACAATTGGCAAGATGCTTACTCCAGACTCATCGACCCCAAATTCTATCTTCAAAGGAACAGACATAAAGTCATTTTAATTTCAAAAGACCAACAAGAAATCCTTGACTTAGCTTTCTTTACAGCAGAGGGCAATGTTGCCACATTGTTTTAAGTTTAACATTTCACAGTATTTACAAATGATTGAATTATGTACCAAATCTATTTGACAAGGCTGGCAGCCTTCGCCCATCTCTACCAGTCTTCACAATGCCTACCTAGATCTGGCTAAAGCATTTGATAGAAAATCCCACTCTGGCATTGTCAACAAACTTATGGAACTAGGTATAAACAACTTTATAACATGTTGGATAGCTAGTTGATTCACTGATAGGACTCATGAGTTTAGAACCACTGAGGCCACCTCCACAAAGAGACCGGTCACCAGTGGAGTCCCCCAGGGCTCTGTCCTAGGCCCATGCCTCTTTGGCATCCACTTCTCAGATGTCAGTGTCATTGTCAAAGGCCTCTGGCTAATGAAGTTCACAGATGATTGCAAACTGGGAGCAGTCACTGTATCCCCACAAGATGAGAACACCTTTCAGGGATGTCTAATACAGGCAAATGCTTGGTGCCAAAGCCATAACTTAAAAACTCAATACCAAGAAGTGCATTATAGTACCTTTAGGGAAGTCAGCCACCTCAGGTAACTATGTCATAGGTTCATAGGTTCATAGACAAGTACTAGGCTAATGGCCCTAGAGCCTTTACAAGCCTAGCCCATAGGATTGCCCTGGCATTGTGCCACCAGACATTAGTTTCTAGTGCCTCTATCTAGCAGAGCCACTGAAGTGATTCCCGGGTTGAATTTTCTATTTCCCATCCACTCATCAAGATTTGTCTTGAAGAGGGCTACTGAGGTGCTCTGCTTGATGTGTAATGGGTCTATTCCAGAGTATGGGCAGTCTCTGGGTTAAGGACCTATCCCTCCAGCATGTCCTGTTGATTGAGGTAATAAGGTTGAGGTCTCTGGAGCATGTGGTGTGGTGGGATTGGGATTTCTTTAGATGTAGCATATCTAACAGGGCTGAGTCACACATGGCTTTGTACGTCAAGCATAGGTTGCCTCTAAGTAGGCGATATGAGACAGAGAATAGCTGGAGTTTTTTTAGTCTGTCTGCATAGGACATGTGTTTAAGGCCCAGTATCCTCTTTGTGAGGTACTTTTGTGGTCTCTCCAGTTGTTGCAGGTGTCTGATGAGGTTTATGCCAAATGGGGCATTGTACTCAATGATTGGTCTTATGAGGGAGGAGTAGAGGGAGACAATGACCTCCTTCTTCCTGGATGTGAAACCCTTAGTAATGAGATGTGCCACACAGAAGGACTTTCTGACCACAGTGGGTATGTGGTGGTCATGTGTTCCCAGATCTATTATGACCCCTTCAGTGTTCAGTGGATTGTCATCGATGTGGTAATTCGTGGGCACAGAGTTTTTTCCAAAGGGGATGACAATGCATTTTTTGGCATTGAGTTTAAGGCCATGATTTTGGCACCAATCATTGGTCTAGGTGAGGCCTTTCTGTAGTATGTCTACATCACTTGGGGAGTTAATAATGGCTCCCAGCTTCCAATCGTCTGCAAACTTGGTCAGCCAGAGACCCTTCATGTTGGCCTGGACTTCAGAGAAGTAGATGCCAAACAGGAAGGGACCCAGGACTGACCCCTGTGGGACTCCACTTGTGACTGGTCAGCAGTTTGACTTAGATCCCACATTGTGAAAGTAGCAGACTCTATCTGTGAGACAGTTTGTCACCCATCTAGTGATATAGGGGTTGATGCCTAGTTTAGTGAGTGCATATATGACTCCTGAGTGGGAATGGTATCAAAGGCTTTAGCCAGATTGAGGTAGGCTATATGACCTACCTTGCCCTCATCCACAGCTCTGGTGACTGTCTCAAAGAAGTTGACCAACTTACATGGGATCCAGAGCTTGGAGATTCCCTATGTCCTTATTTATTAGGTCCATGATGATGCTCTCCATAGCCTTACATATCAGACTTGTCAGGCCAATGGGGCGAAAGTTCCCAGGGTCTGTAGTCACTCCCCCTTTATGGAGAGAGATGACTGTAGTGGTGTGCTATTCAGCAGGGACAAAGCCTGAGGTGAGGCTGTGACTGAACAGAGCACAAAGGTGAGGTGCTAGTTCATTTTGTGGTTCATGTAAAACACAGCCAGAAATGTTGTCATGTGCCATGGAAGCTGTATTCTTGGCCTTGTACAGTGCAGTTTTAACCTGCCCAGCAGTAATATTGAATACCTGGGACTCTATTTGTATTGTGATAGGTCCCTTGGGGGGAGGAGTAAAGTTGGCACTGAATCTGTTGGTCAGTATATTGGCAATATCTGTTGGCTCAGTGTAAGAGGTACCATTGTGCAGTAGCTTGGAGCAAACCTGAGTATTGCCATGGAGATTTTTGACATAACCGTAGAAGGAATAAGTCCCAGCAACTACTGAATCTGCACACTTGATTTAATTAAAAAATGATTTTTAAGCGCTTTTCGTCTGCTTAGTGGCAAACTTCATCAGAAATTACAACTCCACATAGGAAAAACATTTAAATAGAGACTTCGACCAAAAAAACACGGGACAATTAATCAATTATTGAGTACAGCTGAAACACCTTTCAATCATTATATATGTAAACAACCTTATTCAAAAAAATATGCACTAAAATAATTTAAAATATAATATAACTCGATCAAAAAAGTAAGTACATTACTCAACATTCACATAAGACAAAATTCTTAAATGAATAATTAAATAAATTTGTCTAAACCAGTGAAACCTTAAATAAACTATTACCTTTGTAGACTCCCGAGTTTCAGGATACTACTTATTGAACATGCCTCATTTAATCCAGGAGCATTACATGCATCCAATTTTATTTGCCACTTTAGTTCTAACTCATCAAGTTTAAAAGCAAAAGGACCTCCTCTAAAGTCATATTTGACACTGTCAATAGCTAAAATTTAAAATGATGGTTCCTATTCGAATAAACATGTTTAGCAAGTGCATTGTCAAGTTTGTTACGACTTATAGCATATAAATGTTCATACATCCTGTCACGGAGTCTACATTTCGTTTTCCCCACATAGAATGCAGAACACTGTGTACATCTCGCTAAATAGACAACAGCACTTGAATTACAGTTAAATTTTTCTTGTAAACTGTATTTGTGACCATTGACTGTGAAATAATTAGTCACATCTACGTGTTTACAAAAATTGCAGGACTCACATTTGATCATAGCTGTAGTTCTAAAAGGTTTGGAACACTGCTTTTCTAACAGGTCTTTCAAATTTCTACCCAGTTTAAATACTATATTTGGGGAATCACAAAGTTTACTAAACATGACCTGGTTACATCTAAACAGCTCCCAGTTTTTCTTAATGATATTTACACAAGAACTGCTTTGTATACTGAATGTAGTTATAAAACTACAACATAATAATTGCCTTTTAGGTGGCACTTCATCATTATGTACAGGTGACTCTAAAGTATCCACACAATCACTGAATCTTCTAGGACAGGTCTTCTATTGGCCAGTACTGGCTCAAAAGTATGATTTGCTCTTTTAGCTTTTACTTCTTCTATTAGTGCATCCAACAAAGATTCAGGATACCCCCGATGCAAAAACAGTATTTTCAAAAATGTACATTCTTCCTGAAAATCCTCATCTTGAGAAGTAATCCATGAAGCCCTGACTAACTGACCATTTATAACCGACCTTTTCTGGTGGAAAGGGTGGCAACTAGAAAAATGCAGAAACGTATTGGAATAGGTGTTTTTCCTGATTATTTATGCCGTATAACAATTCAAAACTCTGTTTTTAGTAAGCCATATATTTAAGTAAGAAATAGCTTCCGAGTTGAAATTAGACATAAAACACAAAAATTCTGTTGAACTGTTAAATCTATTCAACAACATGCATCCTACCTTTTCATCACCCTTTAACAAGATGAAAATATCGTCAAGGTATCTTGGATAATAAGCTAAACATTCAGAAATATTCACATCTTTGAAGACAAATTCAGATTCCCAGTATGCCATGACTAGGTTAGCTACACTTGCCCCATATGGGGAGCCCATAGCCAACCCTACTTTTTGCAAATAAAACTGTTTGTTAAATGTGAAAAAGTTGTTAGAACTAAATCTAACAGCTCTGTCATTAACGAAATATCTTGGCACGGGACATTATGCTTCAACATCATTAATGCTACCCACTCTGTGCCACCCTGGTGAGGAATGCATATATATAGGTCCTTGACATCAATTGTAAGAAAGTTGTAACTATCTACATACTCCAAGATGTTAATTTTGGCAAGGAATGACCAAGAATCCTTACAGACTTGTTCTTCTAAGGACACATATTTCTGTAACATTGAATCAATGACCTTAGCACAAGCGTAGGTCGGTGAACCACGATTGTCCACAAGTGGCCTCATAGGTGGATTTATGAGGTCCTTGTGGATTTTGGGTATACCGAATAAAGATGGGTAAATTGGACATGATGTAATCATATAATTCAGCAACGCTTGATCAATATGGCCGGCCTTCAATAAACAGGTCATTGATACATGACTTAATAAGTTATATGCTTTGTTTACCTCAGACCTAGAACTCAGCTGGTACGCTTCGTTACTCAGTAACTGATGCATTCGATCAATGTAATCACTGGTATCGAACACTACTAATCCTCCTCCTTTATCGGGTTTACATACCCGAATTTCTTGTGAATGAATATACTTAATAAATTTGCATTCATCACGGTAAGCAACTGGTCTACTCTTGTTGGTTAAACCATGCTTCACCATGTGTCTAAAATCTAATTCACACTTGGTTTCAAACATTTGTAATACTGGGTGAAGTGAAGGGTTAAATGTACTAGATGTACGATACAATTGTGTTACTTCTGAATTTGTACTGTTTCCAAAAAGAATTTGAAAATTTAATTTCCTAGTAAAAGATTTCAACTCTATAATCGCTTTCACAATGTCAATCTGGTGTTGGGGTACATAAGTGTAACCCTTAGATAAAAAATTAACCAATTCAGAAGAAATTATACTAGTAGAAAAATTATATACATTAAAATCATTATCCTCATTAGCAATAATAAGAGGACCTGTCCTGGTATGTTGTGAGTCATTTTCACAGTCCGACAAAATAGACAAGCTAGAAACATCCTTTATACTTGAACATTAGAAACAAAAGCTGACACGTTGAAAACAGGAAGAAAACTCTGTAGGGAAAGTAACTACCTCATACAGAGAATCTTCACCATGTATTACTTGTAGTTCCTGGTTGATTTCAATTTGATCTTGTTGCTGTACTGGTTCCTCTGTTGCTTCGGCTTGGCACCCGTATAGTTCACTTGCTGAAAAACCTGTTGCTCAGCAGCGTTGACATTAGTCTGCTGCCTAGTGTTATTACTATAAAATACACGAGGGCCATTTTGAAAACAAGACTCCGTGACAGGATGTATGAACATTTATATGCTATAAGTCGTAACAAACTTGACAATGAACTTGCTAAACATGTTTATTCGAATAGGAACCATCATTTTAAATTTTTAGCTATTGACAGTGTCAAATATGACTTTACAGGAGGTCCTTTTGCTTTTAAACTTGGAGTTAGAACTAAAGTGGCAAATAAAATTGGATGCATGTAATGCTCCTGGATTAAATGAGGCATGTTCAGTAAGTAGTATCCTGAAACTCAGGAGTCTACAAAGGTAATAGTTTATTTAAGGTTTCACTGGTTTAGACAAATTTATTTAATTATTCATTTAAGGATTTTGTCTTATATGAATGTTGAGTAATGTACTTTTTTGATCGAATTATATTATATTTTAAATTATTTTAGTGCATATTTTTATGAATAAGGTTGTTTACATATATAATGATTGAAAGGTGTTTCAGCTGTACTCACTGATTAATTGTCCCGCATTTTTTGGTCTAAGTCTCTATTTAATTGTTTTTCCTATGTGGAGTTGTAATTTCTGATGAAGTTTGCCACTAAGCAGACGAAAAGCACTTAAAAATATTTTTTTAATTAAATCAAGTGTGTGGATTCAATAGTTGCTGGGACTTATTTGTTCTTTATTCTGTTTTTGGTGTTTGTCACAATAACCATAGAAGGCCTTGTGATTATATTTAGTTTCTGCTGCAATCTTGTTTTTGTAGCTAGATTTAGATGATTTAATGAGGGATTTCAACTTTTTCTTGAGGCTAATAAGGGAGTTTTTCTAGTCTTGGAACTTCACCTTTTTCTGTAATAGCTTCTTTCTTCTGTTGTAGAGTTTGTTTATGACAGGGGACCACCAGATTGGCTTCCTTTTTTTGGAGGAGAGCATCTTGGTTCTGTTGGGTACGGCCAGATCCACGCATTTGTGTACGTGTTCATACAGTGCATTGTTGTATGATTCGGCAGTCGTGCACCCATTCTCCATCTGCACGGGTATCTTGAAGTTAGCCACTTCTGTTTTTAGGAGTCCAAAGTTAGCTTTGGAGAAGTTTTTCACAGTGGTTACCTTTGCGGGGGGGGGGGGGTGTAGATATCCAAGCTGATTAACTTGTGGGCAGATCTAACCTGGGAAAAGTTGACTATTGGTGTGGAGCAATGGTCACCCATGTTAGTGATAACCAGGTCAGTGATGTTGCTCAGTCTAGTGGAGGTAAGAATGAGCTGGTCCAGGGCATTTAATTAATGAATTCCAGGAAATGTTGGGCAGGTATGTTGGTACATGAGTAAGTTTTCCAGTAAATGGAGGGGTAGTTGAAGTCGCCCAGTATGAGGGTGTTGGGTTGGACCTTAATATTCTCCAAGGTGCTTAGGAACATGGAACGGGAGTCTTGGGACATGGTTGGGGTCCTATAGCAGGCTACAACTTGAATTGCTGTCTTAACCAATGTTAGTTGCATGTGGAGTATCTCTGGAGCTTCAGTCTGAATTTTGGGGCTGAAAGGTGTGGAATGAACTATAGCCTGGTAGCCCAGGGGTGCTTTCTGCTGCCTTGAACTAGGTCTCTGTTATGGCACAGATGTTAACATTCTCCATTTTAAGGAGTGCTTTGAGCGAGTGCATCTTGAGATTTAGACTTCTAGCACTGAGCAGCATGACCCTCAGATTCCATTTATTTGTAGCAGTTATGGTGGTAGTTGTGTCCTTGGAACACTGTCTAAAAAAGGCATTATAGGGCTGGCAAGAGCCTTGGTCAGTATACAGAATCCCAGAGGTGACAGATGCAGGCCATCTCTGGTGAAGCATCGAGGTCTATCAGTCATGTTGTTCCAGGCAGACTGATACTGTATCCCCATAGAATGACACCAGAAACTTAGCCAATTGTTGAAGTCAATCATTTTCTGCTTATACTGTGGTATCATTCTGGGCGACGGTAGGATGCTGCTCAAGGCTAGGGTCATACCCGCCTGGACTACATAATCCGAGAGCTCCTCCATATCTCTTTTTATGTAATCCAGGGAGGTACATCTCAGGTCATTCACACCAACATGGACAATAACGCTGTCATATTTGTACTTGTCGTGGAGTGACCTGAGTATGTGCGTTATGTGACAGATCCTGGCACCCGACAGGCAGCTGACTGTTACCTTCTCCTTATTCAACCTAGTGAGTGGGATGTCTGTGTCCCTATGTCTAATGTATTGGGCAGGCTGTTTTGACTTAGGGGCTTTGGTTGAGTAGCACATTGTTCAGGTGAGCTATGTGTCTTGTGATTTGTGCCATGCTGTGATGGTCGAGTGCATGTCTGCCTTGGAGGTCTCTGCTGTTTGGGTAGATTTCTATTGAGAACCTCCATGAAGGTGGGTGTGTGGCTTGTGTTTTTATGTGAGAACTGTGGTGCTGTTTGTTCTGGAGTGCTATGTGTTCCATGGGGTGTGGTGCAAGTGTTGACCTCCTCCTCTTGACCAGTTATTCCGGTCATAGCTGGAGAGTGGATTGCTTCCAATTTGGATATATAAGTGCATCTCTCACAAGTCTGAGTGTTGGGAGGTAAGAGGAGAGGGTTGTCAGTGTACTTGAGGCAGTTGTTACATTGCCTCAGAATGCCCAGGTTCACCAGGTTAATAGGAAAACATGCAGGGAACTAACCTTTAGTTGTTTCCTTATAGAAAGTTTAGTGCTGGTAGCACTTATGTGTGCTCCAATAATTGATACAAGAAGTCTGGTAAAGTGCTAGATGAATAAGCTAGTTTAAGTGTGAGAGGGAAGAGAACTAACAAGATCTAAGGGAAAAATTGGAGAGTAGACTTTCTGGCACTGGTAATAGTTTACCCTAGCTTAGAGGCGCTGTGTGGTGTGCAAACAGGAGCTTTTAAGGCAGAAAGTTAAAAGGGATAGAATGCAGCCCAAACAGCCAGTAAGGTATAATTTCAAAGCTGGAAACCACTCCTCTTGTGGTAGATAGGCTGCTCATTGCTTACCCCTCTCACTGATAAGCAGAAAGGCTTCCCTGTATCACAGAAAGGTCTGGGGAAGTCAGAAACTACCATACAGTCCTGAATACAGCAAATCTGTATCCAGACTATTCTGAACAGAAAAGGGTGCAAAAACTAGCAAACAAATTAGAACTTTTTTTTTTTTTTTTTTTTTTCATTTTTTTTTTTTTAGTAAAACAGCAAAAATGCACTTAAAAAACAATAAAATCACTTAAACACAGTGCAGGCTAACACACTTGAGTATGTAGCCAAAAATACAGTAAATGTAGTTAAATTAAATGCAATAAGGTAGAAAATGACTTAAATAAAGTGCAATAAGCAATATTAAGCAGGAATAAATAAACAGAGATACTTAGAATCAAGCAAAGTCTCTCTTTCTCCTTTCTGCTGCTCCAAAACAGGATCCGCTGAGCTAAAACAAGCACAAATCCATACAAACATGGACTTTTAAGGCAGAAAGTTAAAAGGGATAGAAATGCAGCCCAAACAGCCAATAAGGTACAATTTCACCGCTGGAAACCACTCCTCTTGCAGTAGATAGGCTGCTTAGTGCTTACTACTCCCACTGATAAGTAGAAAGGCTGCCCTGTATCACAGAAAGGTCTGGGGAACTCAGAAACTACAATACAGTCCTGAATACAGCAAATCTGTATCTGGACTATTCTAGTAACAGAAAAGGGTGGGAAAATGAGAAAACGATCTAGAACTTTTTTGTTATTTTCAGTTTTTCAGTAAAACATCAAAAATATACTTAAAACAGCAATAAACTCACTTTAAAGATGGTGCAGTCTAGCACACGAGTGTGTAGCTAAAATCAGTAAATGCAGTTAAATTAAATGCAATAAGGTAGAAAACGACTTAAAGTGCAGTAAGCAATATTAAGCAGGAATAAGTAAATGGAGATACTTAGAATAAAAGTATCTCTTTCTCCTCTCTGCTGCTCTTGTAGTCTGCTGGATGTCAATACAGGATCCGCTAAGCTAAAACCAATAAAACATCCCTAAAAGTTGATTCATTAGTCAAGGATCTGGGAACTCATAAAGATAGCAACCTAGCCTTTGACAAACATGTTTCCAAGACAGTAAGAAAATTGTTATGTTGCTCAATATCATTGTACTACTGTACTCATCCCTTATCAGACCCATCATAGAGTATAATGCCCCCCTTTCACTATGTACCTGACCAGGCACATACAGCAACTGGAATGTCCACAAAGGTTCCTTAGAAAATGAATAAAAGGCATAAATACAATGTCCTATGCTGACTGCCTCAATGCCCTGTCTCTTTACTCAGTATCATATAGACGTCTGAGAGGTGATCTTTGCCTGGCATACAAAGCATCCCTGAACCCTGCTTTGTTTAAACTGTTGCACATTTACAAAACAAATAGCATCAGAACTATTAGATTAAAAGACCTACATTTTGTGACATAAATAGGACATGTTGGAGAGACAGATATTTTCTAAGATAATTCACATTCTGTGGAACAGGCTACCCACCCATTTGAAGTAGAGTTCCTTCTTATCCCTATTTAAGCGCAACTTGGACCACTGGATGGGTGATCAGAAATTCATTCACAGTCTGGCACCTATGTCTCTGATGGACAGAGACAGTCAGTAAATCAATTCCTATATAAATCAAATTTGTGGCTCACATTTAGTTTTCACAGCTATGCTTATAATGACCCTAGTGGTTGATAGCCTAGTATACACATATGAACCTGCAGCTATAGCCTTTGTTTTATCTTCATTAATTTTATATCCCAAAAAGACATGAAACTGTCTCAAGATGTTTCACACCACTGAGATGTTCTTTTCTGGTTTTATCAGGTACAAAATAATATGATCTGCAAATGAAGTCTTTTTTTTTCTTCAAAAGCAATTAATCTTGAGGGTTCTCAATATTCTTTGCTGAGGAAAATGCAAAATTTAAAGGTACAACAGCAAGTAGTTCAATGAAAAATGAAGCTTGAAATTATGGTTACTGAATAAGATATAGCAGTCTCCCCATTGTCCTTAATACTTTAATACATTTAAAAGAATAGCGCATAACTCAGTTTTATTTAAAGTCAGTAGTGCATGTTTTCTTAGGGCTAAAAGTTTTTTGAAAGCATACAACCTGTTTTTCACATCTAGGAAGGGAACAGGGGTAAGAAAAGTATAGACAGCAAATGGTGTAAGTGGGGACACAGGCTGTAACATTTGCTTTAACATGGGTAACCTTCATTTTAGACTAGGATATGCCTCTGGGTGCAACCATTGATTTGGGGCAAATGTTCCTACCTGGAGTGTTAAAATTAATTTTAACTTAATAGGGGATGGGGGCATTATGAAAATATATTTAGTATTTTGTCGTTGTAGTTCTTATTTAAGGGTTTTCATTAAATAAAAAGGCTTGAAAAACATGACACAGGTTCAAATGGAGATGAGAAGAAAGAAATGTAACAGCTCAGCCTGCCAAACATGTGCACTTAAGACAAAAGTTGGAAATCCACATTCAAAAAGCTGTCGTGTGTAATAAGTGGGAAAGTACAGTTGTGTACACTTACAATAAATGTAGATGTTCGAGTGTATTCACTGTTGCAGTCATCACATTTGGGTTATCAGCCTGCAGGTAGCCCTCAGCCAGCCTGAATACCAGAGTCTTGGATTCCTGTGTTGGATGCTGTTTCTTCTTCCATGACATCAGGTCGTCAGGGGGTATAAAACATGCAGCCGACGCCATTACATCAGTTTTTCTTGCTCCAGATGTCAGGTGCCCCCACAATGGGAAGCAATTATATGTTATGGTACACCTCCATTAAAAAAACAAATATACCAGAAAGCTTAAATACACTAAAGAAGAAGGAAAGGTAGCACCAAGAGAAGTCAGGGGGCTGGAGGGAGGGTAACCAGGACTGCAACAGTGAATACGCTTGAACATCTCCATTTATGGTAAGTGTACACAACTGTACTACGTTCTTCATGTTTCACTGTTGCAGTCATTACATTTGAGTTGATTCCCAAAGCTAAGGAAGGGAGGAGGAAGTTAGATAGCATTAGGACCAGCTATTAAGCCCTGCAAGACTGCAGTGGCAAAACCAGCTCTGGATTTAGAAAAAATAGGCATGTGGTAATGCTTGGTGAAGGTATGTACAGAGCTCCAGGTAGCAGCTTCTAGGATATCCCTGGTAGGGACTCCTCTGAGAAAGGCTGTAGAGGTAGATGCAGCCCTGGTGGAATGTGATCTTATCTCCTGTGGGGTAGGTTTTCCATGGTGCTTATAGCAGAAATAAATGCAATGGGCTATCCATTTAGAAATGGTTTGTTTTGAAATGGCCTTCCCCTCTGCCCCTGCAGCAAAGCCCACTAGTAGTTGTTCCGATTTTCTGAGATGCTTAGTCCTGTCCAAATAAAATCTAAGTTGTCTATGAACGTCCAGAGAGTGCAGTGTTCATTCTCCTTTGTTTTGTGGATTAGTGAAAAAAGTAGGCATATGAATGGATTGATTTAGGGCCACACAGACCACCTTGGGCACAAGGGAAGGATTGGTCCTGAGGGAAACCCTGTCAACATGGAAGATAATCAAGGGTTCCACTGCCATAAGGGCCTGTAATTCTCACACTATTCTTGCCGAATTGATGGCCAGAAGGAAGGCTGTTTTCCAAGAAAGGAATATCAATTCTGCAGTTGCAGCTGGCTCAAATGGCGGTAGAGTGAGCTTTTCCAACACAAAGTTAAGGTCCCAGGCTGGAGTAGGGGCTCTCCTTGGGGTCTTACATTTTTGGCCCCTCTAAGGAATTGTTTTAACAGAGGGTGAGAAAAGATTGGTGGCTCGGTATTATAATGTGCTGAAATGGCAGAGACATGAATTTTAACTGACGAGAAGGATAGGCCCTTGTGGGGCATTTCTGTTAAGTACTGAAGAATATGAGGTAAGCTGGGCCCTTTTGTGCCCATCCCCTGAGTCTGGCTCCAGGAAATGTATGTTTTCCACTTTTCAGCATAGGATTTTCTACTACTAGGCCTCCTTGCCTCCAGAATGACATCTAGCACCTGCTTACTGAGGGATGCTATTGGAGAGCTCAAGGAATTAGCCAGGCTGCAAGGTTCAGGGTTTGAAGCTGAGGGTGCAGAATCTGGCATATCTGCTCGGACAGCAGGGAAGGGGTCTGAGACAGGTGCCATGGTTCCACTAGTGTCATACTGCACAAGAGGGGGTACCAGTGCTGGCGTGGCTAGTCTGGTGCAATCAGTATTGTCCCTGGCTTGTCCTGTTTGATCTTTTGCAGAACCTTCGAGAGGAGAGGCAGAGGGGGAAAGGCATAAAAGTACAGTTTTGTACCTACCATAAATGTAGATGTCCGATAGATATGCAACTGCAGTCCTAACATATGGGTTGTCCTGCCTCAGGCAGCCCTCGGTTGGCCGGATTCCAAAGTCTGGGTCCGACGTCGGCTGATGTCACCTTCCTCCCCGACATCAGAGCGGCCGGGGTATATAAGCATCAGCCGATGCCATCTTCCTCAGTGTTTCTTGCCCCAGATGCCAGGTGCCCTCCAAGGAAGGCTGAAATTAGAAGTGGATTACAAAAATAAAATTCCAGACAAGTAAAATAGTAATAAACAGATACACCATAACAGATATCCCCAGCTAAGGATAACAGGGAGAGGAGTGGACCCAATGTATAGAGGGGAAGGAGGGAGGGAAAACCTGACTGCAGTTGCATATCTATCGGACATCTACATTTATGGTAGGTACAAAACTGTACTATGTCCTTCAAGAATGCAACTGCAGTCCTAACATATGGGTTGAATGCCATAGCTAAGCTGGGGGTGGTAGGATCTAAGAAAAAGGAGTAGCTAAAATGCCCTGCAGGACTGCCGAAGCAAAGCCTGCTCGGGATCTGGAGTATAAAGGCAGGTTGTAGTGCTTGGAAAATGTATGCACGGAGCTCCATGTAGCAGCTTCTAGAATGTCTTTTGTAGCCACCCATCTTAGGAAGGCTGTGGATGTGGCTGTTGCTCTAGTGGAGTGTGATCTGGCATTGGCTGGCACACTCTTTCCATGGAAGGAATAACAGAATCTGATGCAATGAGCAATCCATTTTCAAATTGTTTGCTTGGAAATTGCTTTTCCTTGCACTGCAGGAGCGTAAGCTACAAATAGTTGGTCAGACTTTCTATTGGTCTTTGTTCTGTCCAAATAGTAGCATACCTGTGAATGTCCAAAGTGTGCAGCAGCTTTTCCCCTTTATTTTGAGGATTGGGAAAAAAGGTAGGCAGGTGGATTGCTTGATTTAAAGACACCCTGGATATCACTTTTGGCATAAAAGAAGGATTGGTTCTTAGAGAGACCCTGTCCTGATGAAAGATGAGGAAAGGAGGTACTGCCATCAGGGCCTGTATCTCTGAAACTCTTCTTGCTGAGGTTATTGCCAACAGGAAGACTGTTTTCCATGAAAGAAATTTCAATTCTGCAGAGGCTGCTGGTTCAAAAGGAGGTAGAGTTAATTTTTCCAGTACGAAATTGAGGTCCCAGGCAGGCACTGGTGGTTTCCTGGGGGGTTTGATATTCTTTACCCCTCTTAGAAATTGTCTTAGCAAAGGATGTGAGAACACAGGCGGATCAGTGTTGTATCTTGCTGAAATAGCTGAAGCGTGTATCTTTATGGAAGAATATGAAAGTAGCATGTCTGCCAAGTATTCCAATATATGTGGGATGCTTAATGTTGAAGCATCCCGCCCCCTGTTGGTATTCCAGATACTGAATCTCTTCCATTTGGCTGAATAAACTTTTCTGGTGGAAAGTCTGCGTGCTTCTAATAGTATCTGTTGAACTTCCTTGGAGAGAGAAATATGGGGAGAAATCATGGGATTCTTCAAGCTGTCAGCTGCAGAGTTTGGAGGTTGGGATGAACCGTCCTGTAATTGTAATTGTGCTGAGTAAGGAGTGGGGGCCATAGAGGTAGGGCCCACGGTTTGGTGCAAGTTATGCTCCTCAGTAATGGGTACCAGTGCTGATTTGGCCAATCTGGAGCTATTAAGATGCCCTTCGGTTGCTCCGCTTTGATCTTCAGCAACACCTTGGTCATCAATGGTAGAGGTGGGAAGGCATAGATTGTTAGAGTTCCAGCTGAATGAGAGAGCATCTATTCTCCAGGCTTGTGGATGGTGTGACCTCGAGCAGAACTTTTTCAGATGATGATTGAGGTGGGAGGCAAAGAGGTCTACGTCCAGCCTCCCCCATGCAGAAGTTATTTGTGCAAAAATGTTTGGGTGCAACATCCATTCGTGAGGCTCCAGTATGTTTTTGCTTAGACTGTCCGCCAGAATATTGTCCCTGCCCGGAACAAACTGGGATTGCAGCTGTATATTCAGTTTCAGGGAATTTTCCCAAAGAGTCATTGCTAGTCTGCAGAGGGGGTAAGAGTGAGTACCTCCCTGCTTGTTTATGTACCACATAACAGTGGTGTTTTCTGTCTTTATTAGTAGATGGCCCTGCTGAAGATGTTTTCCGAAAGACTCGATTGCATGCATTACTGCTAACATCTCCTTTTGGTTGATATGTAGATACGCTTCCTGGGCTGTCCATTGTCCTTGAATACATCTGCCCTCCATGTGAGCCCCCCAACCATGATCTGAGGTGTCTGTTGTGATGGTTTGGCTTGTTTGAGGCTTGTTGAAAGGCATGCCTGCATTTAACTGGTTTGCTTGGGCCCACCACAAGAATTCCTTTTGTAGACATGGGATGAGTGGGATAATTTCTTCTAAGTTGTGGCTGTGTTGAGACCATAAACTTTTTAGGTACCATTGTAGTTCTCATGTGTAGTCTTTCCAGTGGAATCAATAGAATGCAAGATGCCATGAAACCCAGGGCCTGTAGGATTTTCCTTGCAGTCATCTGGGCGAGTTTTGCTAGATTTCTGAAGTAAAGAGGTAATTGTTCTTGCTTCTCTTCTGTAAGGTAAGCCATTTGTGATTCTGTGTCCAGTTTGGCTCCTAAGAAGGTCATTTGTTGGGATGGCAGTAGTCTTGATTTTTGTAAGGTGACTGTGTATCCCAAAGCCTGTAATAAGTGAATGACATAATTCGAGTTTTTTGTGTCAAGGCTTGCTTGCTGTCCGCTTGTATCAGGCAGTCGTCCAGGTAAGGGTATATTTGAATCCCCTGGAGTCTGCAGTGTGCAATTACTGATGCCAGGCATTTCCTGAATACTCTGGGCGCAGTAGATAAGCCAAAAGGCAATGCTGAGAATTGATAATGCTCTGGCCCTGCAAGAAATCTGAGGTATCTTCTGCAACTGTGCCTGATTGGGACATGCAGGTATGCCTCCTTGAGGTCCAGAGTAACCAGCCAAGACCCCTTGCCCAGCATGGGAAGGAGTTGCTGTAGTGTCAGCATTTTGAACTTTGGTACAGTTAGAAAGGTATTTAGAGCGGACAAGTCCAGTATAGGCCTCCATTGATTTTCTTTTCTTGGAACAAGAAACAGTCTTGAATAAAATCCTTGGCCTTGCTCCTGAGGAGGAACCCTTTCTATTGCTTTGATTTGTCTCAGTTTTGAAATTTGTATGATTGCCTCTGTCCTTTGACTTTGTGGAAGGTTTGGCATGCCTTGTTTTGTTGGTAAAGTATGGAAATGGAACCTGTAGCCTTGGTCTATTATGTCCAAAATCCATTTGTCCTTTGTTAAAATGTGCCAATTTTTTGAAAATAAGGATAATTTTCCGCCTAAAGGAGCTTCTCTTTGAGCCTTGTTTGGCGGTGAGAAAGTCAAGTCATTGTGATTGTCCCTGTGGGGCAGAGGAAGTCCCCACGCCACCTCTTTGATTAGCTGGTTGCCATTGGCATCCTCTGTAGGCGCCTCTATATTGCCCTCTTCCCCGGGCACGCCTGCTTTTACCTCTCTGAAACTTGTCAGTGTCCGGAAAGGACCAGTTTTTTGAAGGCCAATTCCTGCTGAATCTAGGAGGCTGAACCTGGAGGAAGTCCTTGACTGTTTGTACTGACTTAGCCTTTTCCTCAATAGACTTCAACACATCCTGAGCATTAGGACCAAATAACTTATGCTTTTCCAGAGGTGCATCCATGACGGCCCCTGTCATAGCAGCCCTACATGAAGCTTCCAATGCATCATATCCACACTGAAGAAAATGGTTGCTAACCTGCTGTGTGTTGTGCACTACATCCTGTAAGGCCTTCCTATCTAGAGGCTCAGGAGAGGCTAACTTTTTCTGCAAATCATCCATCAAGAAATCCTGATACTGAAACATATGAAAAAGGCAATTGAGTGCTCTCATAGCCAGGGTGGAAGAAGTATAAACTTTTTTGCCCCACCTTTCCATGGATCTAGCTTCCCTGTCAGATGGTAAAGGATTCTTGGCAGTGGAAGTTGTAACCCCTTTGGGCCCCTGGGAAATAGTTTCGAGATCAACAGTATGGGCCCTGAACAGATGCTGGTGGGTCTCAGGAACCCTGTAGTACCTGTCCGGCTTGACAGGAGCAGGGGGGAGAGAATCAGGAGAAGCACTGGAATCTGAGTACAGATCATCCAGAACATCAAGCACTGGAGGGATAGCTAAAGGCCTGTGCTGGGGTTTTTTAAGG
This sequence comes from Protopterus annectens, assembly GCF_019279795.1. Lineage (NCBI taxonomy): Eukaryota > Metazoa > Chordata > Ceratodontiformes > Protopteridae > Protopterus > Protopterus annectens. Next base: position 1,240,247,303 of record NC_056735.1, on the reverse strand, counting down.
AAGGTGCGGAGCCATTTCCTGGAGTCGGAAAATTCCTGGCCCTGCCACTGAAAATGCTCCCTCATGGAGTGGAGAACTTCCCCAAAAGAAATATCCTCAGGAGGAGAAGCAGAGGGCAGAGAATCCTCCGCATCAAAATCCTCATAGGCCTGGAAGGACTCTTCTTGGGTATCACAGTGAATAGAATCACCAGAGGCTTCATCTGAAGAAAGGGTGTCTGTTTGCTCAACCCTGGGCCTTTTATCAGCAGGAGGCTGAGATCCTCTTTCAGGATGGGCCTGGGAACCCCTGATTAAAGAAATTAAATCTGCTGCTAAAGACATGATTTGTTTGTCAGTGGTGGGCTGAGGCAGAGCTTTAGGAGGATGAGACTTGGCCTGGCTGGCAGCCTTAGCACGTGTGTAGGCCTTGATAGACATAGACATAGGGGGCCTAGCTGCCCCACGTACAGGAGTAACCTTGTCCACTGGAATGGTCTCGGGCAGATCTTGGGCTTCGGTATCGGGAGGAAAATCTTTAACCGGCTCTGGGGCCAGAGAGATCGGTAAAGCGGTGTCATCAGTCTGGAGCGGTGGAATAACCGCCTCAGAAGAGACCGATGCACCCGCGAAAGGCTTTGGCGTGGAGACGGAGGAAGTCGCGGGCCGAGGATGTCGGTCCTGGTCCTTCTGTTTTTTGGAAATATGGGGCGTCGGTAGTTCCAACGGCATAGTATATGCAAAAGTATCGCCAAAAAAGTCTTCGGCAAACTCTGCCCGGCACCTGAGCATGCGCTTATTGAAGCAAGCACAGACAGCACAGGCCGAGACATCGTGGTCTGGGCCTAGGCAGGGAAGGCAGTAAGAATGGAAATCCTTATGAGGTATTTGTTTACCACAAGACAAACAGTTATTAACTTTTTCAGTTTTTTCTGACATCGGCTGAGGCAAGAAAAAGATCCCCAATGGGGTACTTAGCTTTTTTGATGACTTCGGATACAAAAAATACAGGAGCTGACCGACCGCCACTTGCGAACTGCTTCTGGCACCGCATGGCAAGAAAGACTGGGGAAGATGGCGTCGGCTGATGCTTTTATACCCCTGCCGTTCTGACGTCGGGGAGGAGGTGACATCAGCTGACGTCGGACCCAGACTTTGGAATCCGGCCGACCGAGGGCTGCCTGAGGCAGGACAACCCATATGTAAGGACTGCAGTTGCATTCTTGAAGGACATCCAAAATGTGATGACTGCAGCAGTGAAACACGAAGAACATCAATAACTCTTTATCATAATAGCTACTGCATCCTTAATGTGTTTGTTTACATACCTTTATTGAATTATAAGTTGCGATACAGCAAACTTACATTTATATAAAAGTAATAAAACCATTCTAACAAGTTCACATTTACAAACATTACATATCACATATACTGTTATATATCCTATAATCTAAGCAACATTACAAATATTATTCAACTGCTGCCTTCCCTTAAACCTCATTTGTCAGCCAGAATGTTTTTCTGCATGTACTGTTCCCACAATTTCCATTTTTTCAAGCAGTTTACCTCCACCCTTTTATAAAAATTAAAGTTAAATGTATCAAGGAATCAAGGAGGTGCGTTACCACAGAGAATAATTTATTAATAGAAAACAACTCTGCAAGACATAATAATAAAAACAGCATAACAAAATGATAAAAAACAATGCTGGATAAGTGCTTTTGGTGTTAAACCTTCTTCATATCCTTAATTACTCCCAATTAAGAACACCCACTTATAGGTTCATAGGTAGGTACTAGGCTATTGGCCCTGGGGCCTATACAAGCCCAGCCAAAAAGGTACCCTGGCTTTTGCCACCCAAGAAAATTATTTTCGTGTGCCACTCTGGAGCAGAGCCACAGAGATGATCGCCAGGGTGAATTTCCTATTTCCCATCCAATCATCAAGATTTTCCTTGAAGAGTGCTAATGAGGAGCTTTGTTTTATATAGATAGGTAGTTTATTCCAGAGTATGGGAAGTCTCTGGGACAGGAATCCATCCCTCCAGCATGTTCTGTTTACTGTGGTGACAAGGTTTAGGTCCCTACAGCGTGTAGCTTGGAGGGATTGGGATTTCTTTAAGTGGAGCATGTCCAACAGCTCTGGGTTTGACATAGCTTTGTATGTTAGGCAGAGATCACCTCTGAATAGGCGATATGCAATGAAGTAAAGCTGGAGTTTTTTGAGACGGTCTGCTTAGGACATCTGTCTGAGGCCGGTAATCCTCTTTGTGAGGTATTTCTGTGGCCTTTCCAGTTGTTGTAGATGTCTTGTGAGGTACATACCAAAAGGGGCGTTGTACTCTATAATGGGTCTAATGAGTGATGAGTAGAGGGGAACAATGACCTCTTATTTTCTGGATAAGAAACGTTTTGTGATGAGGTGTGCCACCTAGAAGGATTTCCTGACTACTGTGGCGATGTGATTATCAAAGGAGAGACTACTGTCCACCTGTGTCCCAAGGTCTCATCACACTTTCGGTGTTAAGTATACTACTGCCTATGTTGTAGTTCAAGGGTACAGAGTTTTTACCAAAGGGGATGGCAATGCACTTTTTGGCATTGAGCTTGAGGCCATGGCTTTGACACCAGGCATCTGTCTCAGTGAGGCCCTTTTGTAGGCTGTCCACATCATTAGAAGTTTTGATTATGGCTCCTAGTTTGCAGTCATCTGCAAACTTCATTAGCCAAAGACCTTCTGTGTTAGCCTGTACTTCGGAGAAGTAGATACCAAACAGGAGAGGACCCAGGACTGAACCCTGTGGTACTCCACTTTTCACTGGTCTGAAGTTGGATTTAGAGTCTGCTACTTTCACAGTGTGGATTCTGTCAGTGAGCCAGTTGGCAACCCATCTTGTGACATATGGATTTATACCTAGTTTAGTGAGTTTATCTATAATTCCAGAGTGGGGGATGGTGTCGAAAGCCTTGGCAAAATCTAGATAGGCTGTGTGAACCACCTTACACTTGTCTACGGCTTTGGTGACTGCATCAAAGACGTCTATCAGGTTTAGGAGACATGATCTGCCTTTTACAAACCTGAACTGGGTGGGGTCTAGAGTTTGGAGATTACCAATGTCTTTGTTTATAAGTTCCATGATGATACGTTCCATGGCCTTACAGACCTGGCTCGTCAGGCTAATGGGGTGGTAATTCCCGGGGTCTGTGGTGGCTCCCCCCTTGTGGAGTGGGATAACCATGGCTGTGTGCCATTCAGCAGGCACAAAGCCTGAGGTGAGGCTATGATTGAACATGGTACTTAGGTGGGGTGCCAGGTGGGCTATTATAAAACAAATCCTAACCAACCAATGTTTATTTAGGGAGCCTCCGCCTCTTCAAGACAGGTTTAAGGGGGACTACTCCGTTCAAGCCAGGTGGCTTGTCTTCTTACAAATTAATTATCCACCTTAACTCTAACATTTCAGACTTATTGCATATGTCACCTCCCTTCACTGTTTCATGAATTAAATCCAGCACCAAAAAAAGAAAATATATGTCCAGGATTCTTTCTTATGTGCTGTGATAAAGCATTATTCTCACTACCAAGCCTAATGTCACTCAGGTGGTGGAGGATCCTTTCCATGAAGGGTCTGTTGGTCTTGCCAATGTAAAAACTAGTGCAGCATTGACAAAGTGTTGCATATATTACATCTCTTGACATTAGAGAAAGCATTTTACAACAGCAGATGGGACACTATTATATTCTCATCAACAGACACTTCTGATGTCATCAGTTACAAACTGTCTGACACACTCTAAGCCAAACTTGTGCTGTGGTGCTTGTGTAACATACTCTGGTCTATAGCCTGTGTATTTAGATAGGTAGAGGTTCTGTTCTCACTGCAGACAACTGTGTGTGTGTCTAGACAAAACAGCATAAGTGTGCATCCTATGTCAGCATTTTGATACTTGCACATGCCTACACATCCATTTCAAGTAGGGCTTCCAACATCTTCTCACTAACATGGCCTGCCAATGTCATCCAACATAACTTGCAGCCTTGTAAAAGTTAAATTTGTGCTGTGGAAATTGTGCAAAGTATTGTATTCAACAGTCCGTGTACTTGGATAAAAGGGGTTCTGTTCTCACTGCAGACAACTGTGTGTAGGGTGTGTGTTTCTGCACTTGACATTGTTATATTCTCATCAACAAACACTGCTGTTGTCATCAGCTAGAAAGCCTTGTCTGAGACACTCCAAGTCAGACTTGAGCTGTGGTACTTGGCTTAAATATAGAGTTTAGTAGTCTGTGTACCTTTGGTAGGGATTCTGTTCTTCCTACAGTCAAGTCTGTGTGTGTGTGTGTGTGTGTGTGTGTGTGTGTGTGTGTGTGTGTGTGTGTGTGCGCGCACTTGCTTGACATTAGAGCGAGCATTTTACACCAGCATATGGGACACTGTTTTTTCTCCCTGACAGACACTGTTGATGTCATCAGCTACAAAGTGTTGTCTGGCATACTCTAAGTCAGACTTGTGCCATGGTGTATGCATGAAGTTCTCTGTTCTGTAGCTGTGTACTTAGGTGTTTATTCTCACTGCATTCATGTGTGTGTGCTTGTACATTTGCTTGACATTAGAGAGAGCATTTTACACCAGCATGTAGGACAGTTATTTTCTCCTTGACAGACTCTGCTGATGTCATCAGCTACAAAGTGTTGTCTGAGACTTGCACCATGGTGTATGCATAAAGTGCTGTGTTCTGTAGTCTATGTACTTTAACAGGTATGGATTCTGTTCTCATTGCAGTCAACTGTGTGTGTGTGTTTGTGCTTTTGCTTGACATTAGAGACAGCATTTTACAACAGCATGTGGGACTGTGCTCTCACCACTTTTTCCTCCCAACATACTGCTGTCATCAGCTATAAAGTGTTTTCTGGCACACTCAAAATCGGATTTGACCTGTGGCACTTGACTTAAATACAGAGTTCAGTAGTCTACATACTTAGATAGGGGATCTATTCTCACTGCAGTCAACTACGTATGTGTTTGTGTTTGTGCACTTACTTGACAGTAAGGAGAACAGTTTACAACAGCTTATGTGACATTGCATTTACCATCTTGCTCTCACCAGACTCTGCTGACTTGTGGATGTGCAGTATACACATCAGGGCAGGGTCAAAGATGTGCTGTAGTCCAGGCACAAGTCAACTCATCCTTTCCACTACAGATTTCAGGAACAGGGCTGTCACTATATCCACATTTGTCATGCATGGTTTGTAGGACCTGTATTTTTCTGCTGTGAAACTAACATGGTCTATCCAGCTGCTGCAGGTGTTTGGTGAGGTACATGCAAAAGGAAGGATTATACTGTAATAGCATTCAGGTGAGGTTTGAGTACAGTGCTATTATATCATCCTCAGATCTGGATACAATGGCCAACTTCTGAACTACACAACATAGCCTTTCCATAACACTGTGGGCACTTGGTCAAAGTTCAGATTGCTATCTACATGTGCTCACAAATCAAGTGTTGTCAATGGTGTATTTGCCAGGAAATTCCAGTTTGCATAAGGCACAAATCCTGACACATTTTGTATTTATTAGTAGTTCATGTGGCTTTGGCACCAATCATTTGAGTGTGTTAGCCCCCCTCTTGTACTATAGTCACATCATTGTTGGACTCCATGACTGCAACCAATATGCATGACTCAGCACACTTAGTAAGTTACAGGTTGTATTTTATAGCCTGGACTGTTGACAAATAGATTCCAAAATACAGGGACCAGCACAGATCCTTGGGGTACACCAGTGTTAACAGCTGCAACAGTAGAGGTTGATTCACCAACTTTCACAGTATATGGTCTGTTGGTAAGAACATTGGCTAATTATCTAGGGATATAAGTGTTTATACTCAGGTGGCAGAGTTTGTCAATGATACCTAAGTAGGGGGATTGTGTCCAAACCCTAGAACAGATCAAGACAGGCAGTATGCATTGTGTTACCATCATGCAGGCCTATCACACAGAAACAGTGGGCTGTGACAACATCACAGATCAGCTACAGCTTGACTCAGAACATATGTCTACTTGACACGGTTTGATACAAACTTCAACACACTGTCCAGATGGACTATGCTCCCACAGAAGGGTGTACATCAACATGCATCCCTCTGAGTGGGCTGGGGATAGTACCTGATGCATGTTTGTATAGACATATCCTAACTATCCTGATCTGTGAGGTAGACTACCATGTCATCATGGCCCTTCTCTAAATGGACACTAGTAATATCCCAGCTGTGTGCAACAGATGTGTGAGTTTTTGATGCCACATCTCTGACTGTTGCATCTGTCAGATGTCCTCAAACAGCATCATCCTGTGGAACTTGAAAAGGCTAAGGTCAATCGACAGGAGTCTACACTGAGGTATTCACTCCACAATTGCGGATGTGGCCATCAACAGCTATATCACCAAGTGGGTAGACAAGTGGATCACATACATGGCATCTAATTATGTAGAAATGTGTGAAGTGATCTACATCTTGTGATCACTGATCATGCATGTACATCAGGGCTGTCTGCTAGGCTTTTTCCTGTCCATGACTGAAATCACAGACATCAAGAAAGTACAGTTGTGTACACCTACCATAAATGTAGATGTTCGAGTGTCTTCACTGTTGCAGTCATAACTGTAGGGTGCTCCTGCCAGCAGGCAGCCCGAGGTTGGCCAAAATCCCAAAGTCTGGGTCCGGCGTCGGCTGTACAGGCTAGTACCCTGATGTCAGTACGCTCTGGTACTTAGCCCTCAGCCGGCGCCATCTTCTCCAGCCTTTCTTGCCCCAGATGTCAGAAGTCCCAACAAACCAAAATGAATCCAACAAGGAAACACAAATACACCACAAAAAAGAAAAAGAGGGGATAGGAGGGAGGGAAACACCGACTGCAACAGTGAAGACACTCGAACATCTACGTTTATGGTAGGTGTACACAACTGTACTATGTTCTTCGTGTTTCACTGTTGCAGTCATAACTGTAGGGTGGAATCCCAAAGCAGTGAAAAAAGGGAGGTGGCTTAGACAGAAGAAGGGGCAGCAAGAAGCCCCTGCAAAACAGCAGAGGCAAAACCTGCCCTGGACTTAGAGTACAAAGGGAGATTATAGTGCTTGGAAAAAGTATGCACAGAACTCCAAGTGGCAGCTTCCAAGATATCCTTGGTAGGAATTCCTCTGAGAAAAGCTGTGGAAGTGGCAGCTGCTCTAGTAGAATGACTTCTCACAGTACCTGGAAACTGTTTCCCATGATGAGTGTAACAAAATCTTATTCCATAAGCAATCCATTTGGAAATAGTTTGTTTGGAAATAGCCTTTCCAAGAGAACTGGAGGCAAAAGAAACAAATAATTGGTTAGATTTTCTGAACTCTTTAGTCTTGTCCAAGTAGAATTGTAACTGTCTGTGTACGTCCAATGAATGCAAAATCCTTTCCCCTTTATTTTGAGGATTAGGAAAGAAAGTAGGAAGGTGAATTGTCTGATTTAAAGCCACTTTCGAAATCACCTTAGGCATGAAAGTAGGATTAGTCCTCAAAGATACTCTGTCTTGGTGGAAAATAAGGTATGGTTCCACAGCCATGAGAGCTTGCAACTCTGAAACCCTTCTGGCAGAAGTCAATGCTAACAAAAGAACTGTCTTCCAGGATAAAAACTTAATATCTGAAGCCGCAGCAGGCTCAAAAGGAGGCAAAGTAAGTTTTTCCAAAACATAGTTAAGATCCCAAGCAGGCACAGGAGGGGTCCTAGGAGGCCTCAAATTCTTAGCCCCTCTCAAGAATTGTCTCACCAATGGATGAGAAAAAACAGGAGGATCAGTATTGAAATGAGCAGATATAGCAGAAGCATGAATCTTAATGGAAGAAAAGGAAAGACCTTTAGACAAAAAGGTCCGAAAGGTAAAGCAAAATAGATGAGAGATCAGGCGCAAAAGGGTCAGAGCCCCTGTCATGCATCCAAATACAAAATCTCTCCCATTTAGAGGCATAGGATTTCCTAGTGCTAGGCCGTCTAGCTTCTAGAAGAACATTCAAAACTTGTTTGGGAAGACTAGAAGAAATCAAATTCCTTTGAAGAGCCAAGCTGCCAGGCAAAGGGTCTTGAGATGAGGGTGTAGCATCTGACCCTGATGCTGGGACAGAAGAGAAAGGTTCAGAGGAAGAATCCAAGGAGGTTCCAAGAACAGGTGCTTTAAAGTTGGATACCAAAACTGTCGAGGCCAATTTGGAGAAATCAAGATGATGAACTTGGGCTTGTCCTGTTTTATCTTTAATAATACCCGAGGAAGAAGAGGAAGAGGAGGGAAGGCATATCCCGAAAGGTTCCTCCAGCTGAATGACAGGGCATCCACTTTCCAGGTTGTTTTGTGGAAGGACCTGGTGTAAAAGCGAGGCAGCTGATGATTGAGATGGGATGCAAACAGATCTATCTGGGGACATCCCCAAACTGCAGTAATCCTGTTGAATAAGTTGGTGTCTAACATCCATTCGTGAGGATCTGAAATATTTCTGCTCAGGCTGTCTGCTAAGAGATTCTGTTCTCCTGGGATGAATTGAGCCTGATGATGTAGATTCAGATTTATAGCTGTGTCCCATAAAGCCATAGCTAGTCTGCAAAGGGGGTACGAATGAGAACCCCCCTGTTTGTTTATGACTGTGGTGTTGTCTGTGTGGATCAGGAGAGGCCCTGGTTGCAAAAGGTTCTTGAAGGCTAGAAGAGCATTTTGAACTGCCAACATTTCCTTCAGATTGATGTGCCAGTGAAGATGGTCTTTTGTCCAGGTTCCCTGCTGGCAATTGTCTAGAAAATGTGCTCCCCAAGCATAATCCGAGGTGTCCGTGGTTATGATTTGAGAAGGTAGAGGTAGACCAAAGGGCTTTCCTTCATTTAAAGCACACACCCTGGACCACCAAAGGAACTCCTTCTGGAGGCAGGGGATCAGAGGAATCATAGTGTCCAGATCTTGGTAATGCTGTGACCATACACTTTTCAGATACCATTGAAGCTTTCTCATATGAAGCCTTGCATGTGGAATCAACAGAATGCAGGAAGCCATGTAGCCCAGAGCCTGCAGGAATTTCCTTGCAGTGAGCTGAGTTAGAGTTGCCAAGGTCTTGAAAATTGAAGCCAGCTGTATTTGTTTTTCTGGAGTGAGGAAGGCCCTTTGCAAGGTTGTATTTAAGAGGGCTCCCAAAAATATCATTTGTTGAGAAGGGATCAAATGTGACTTTTGTGTTCACTGAGAATCCCAGTAGGAGGAGAAGACGCTGAACAAAATCCAGATGTTGAAGTAAAAGATCCTTGCTGTCTGCCTGAATAAGGCAGTCGTCCAAGTAGGGGTAAATCTGAATCCCCTGAAGTCTGCAATAAGCCACTACCGGTGCCAGGCACTTTGTAAAGACTCTGGGCGCAGTAGATAAACCAAAGGGCAGTACAGAGAATTGAAAGTGTCTCGAACCTGCCTTGAATCTGAGGAATTTCCTGCATTCCTGCCTGATGGGAATGTGTAAGTAGGCTTCCTTTAGGTCCAATGTCACCATCCAGGCATCCTGAGAGAGCATTGGAATCAGTTGTTGCAGAGTAAGCATCTTGAATTTTGGAATTTCCAAAAAGGTGTTTAACACAGAAAGGTCCAGAATAGGTCTCCATGAGCTTTGTTTTCTTGGAACCAGAAACAGTCTTGAGTAAAAGCCTTTTCCCATCTCTGAGAGTGGAACAGGCTCTATGGCTCTCATGGCCAGTAGAGCATCCACTTGATTTAGGGCCTCTGACCATTGATGTTTTGGCAGATCTGGCCAACCGATAGCCCTTGGCACAGTATGAAAGTGGAATTTGTAACCTCTTAAAATCACATCCAATACCCATTTGTCCTGGGTAATGAGTCCAATTTCTGTAAAAAGAGAAAGTTTTCCTCCGAGAGGGGCATCCTGGTAAAGAGGTCCTGTAGCCCAACCGAGAGAGTCATTGAGTCTGTTTTCTTTGAGATTGGGATCTGTCTTCTCCCCTTCTAGGTGAAGAAGCAGTCCATTGTCTAGATCTGTAAGAGGCCTGAGCTTGACCACGGCCTCTGGAGCATCTATATCTCCCCCTTTGAGGCCTGTCAGACGTGGGAAAGGACCAATTTTTGGAGGGCCAATTCCTGGAAAATCTAGGAGGCTGAACTTGTAAGAAATCTTTCACAGTCTGCATAGATTTTGCCTTTTCTTCCATCTTTTTAATAACCTCCTCAGCCATAGATCCAAATAAAACATCATGCTGAACAGGGGCATCTAATAGTTTAGCCTTAACCTGTTCAGGTAAGCTTTGTTCACGAAGCCAAGCATGTCTCCTGATAACAGTACCAGAGGCTGCTGCCCTGCAAGAAGCCTCCAAAGCATCAAAACCACAATGCAAACTATGTTTGCTCACTTGTTCAGTTGCATGCAATACATCCTGTAGTTCCTTATCCTCTGCACATGCTGGAAAGGTAGCAAGCTTTTGCTTTAAAACAGACAAAAGAAATTGCTGATACTTAAACATATGAAACTGGCAATTTAAAGCCCTAATAGAAAGGGTAGCTGAAGTATATACCTTTTTACCCCACCTGTCTAGGGCACGAGAATCCTTCTCAGAGGGAATAGGATTTTTAGAAGAAGCAACCTTAGCAGCCTTAGAACCCTGAGAAATAGTTTCAGGATCCGCTGAAGGGTTCTTAAACAAGAATAAATGAGAATCAGGAACCCTGTAAAATCTTTCAGGCTTAGAAGGAGCAGGAGGCATGGAATCAGGATTCAAATTAGCCTCAGAAAAAGCATCATCCACAATATCAAGAACAAGAGGAATAGCTAATGGCCTGTGTTGAGGAAGAAGAAATTCCCTAAGCCTCTTCTTGGAAGCAGAATAATCCTGACCTTCCCAATGAAAATGTTCCTTCATCTCATGTACGGTTTCCCCAAAAGAGAAATCTTCAGGCGGAGAGGCAGAGGGCAAGGAATCCTCAGCATCCGAATCCTCATAAGGAGGAAAATAATATTCCTGATCAGAGGAAGAGACAGAAGATACAGAAGCCTGGTCAGAGGAATCCAAAGGAATATCCTGTTGAGGCCTTTTCTCTGGAGGGGGGTGAGAACCCCTAATCATTGTAAGCAAATCTTCAGCCATCCGTAGCAACTGCTTCTGTGTCCTGGGAGTAGATTCAGAAGTAGCTTGAGCAGAAACTTTAGGCTTAGCAGGAGTCTTTGTCTTTGCCTTTGCCTTTGAAATAATGATGTGAGTAGGCCTGAATACCCCCTCAGAAGCCGGTACCTGCACAGCGGTTCCGGACCCATCTGAGGGAGCGACGTCCGAAGGTCCTGCAGCAGATAAAACGGTAGGCCTTGATGGCTCCCCATGGGAGTCCGTATCGGCCATCGGTTCAGAAGTGGCAGACGACAGGGGCTGCAAAAGCACCTCACTGAAGACAGCCGAACCGGACGCTGGCTCCAGCTGCAACGGATCTTGTTTGGACCTCGGAGGCCTGTCCTTGTCTTTGCGCTTCTTTTGAATTCCGGTAGTATCCGACGACATTCTATAATTGAAGCGTCTGCCAAAGTAATTTAGAGCCCAGTCGTACCTGCATTTGATAGTGCGAGAATTGAACCTGGCACAGAACCGACAACAAGAAACGTCGTGGTCAGGGCCTAAACAAGGTAGACAGTAAGAGTGAAAATCTTTGAGAAGAGAAGTAAGAACTTCGGACCGACAACAACCAAATACGCTGTTCGAAATTCGCCAACCAACGACTTGCAAGCTGCTTTCCACCGCACGGCAAGAAAGACTGGAGAAGATGGCGTCGGCTGAGGGCTAAGTACCAGAGCGTACTGACATCAGGGTACTAGCCTGTACAGCCGACGCCGGACCCAGACTTTGGGATTCTGGCCGACCTCGGGCTGCCTGCCGGCAGGAGCACCCTACAGTTATGACTGCAACAGTGAAACACGAAGAACACTGACATACAAATCCTGTGTCCCAACAGCTATCTGGAGGACTACACACTGTGGACAATCATTGACTCCAACTATGATATTGGTATAATACAGACAGTATCAACAACACATATCAAAGATTTCTGCCAGAACCATAACAGCACACGAGATGAAAAAAAAAAAATCATGTGGTAATTTGTTTTGTTATGCAAACAAATGCAGAAACCAAGGATCATATATTGTCACACCCTATCAGAAGACCAGTTGTTATGTGGCCTGTGGCCTGGAATATATGATATATGGAATATCCATCAGCATGTGTCCATAGTGGTGAGTACTTCCTTGTATGTAACATAACTAATAAGAATGTGTAGGACATCCACATGAAAGGCCATAATACATTCATACTTCACAGCCTTCACCACACCAATACTTGAATACAATGCACCCTTCCTCATGTCCCTCCATACACATCTTCCAATGATGTATAATTGAAATGTACCATCTTTACCACTGTGAGCAGTGAAACTGCTGTATGTGTATACCTAGGTATTAGTTTTGTTGCATGAACATTAATGTCTGGTGACACAGAACTCCCATCAAGGTATAATATCACATGCATGTGTGAATTTTTTTTCAGTGATGCACTCATGACATACATAGCTGTTTAACAACATATATGGTATGGTATATATTTGTGGCAGTGGAGCTTGTGCAATACACCTGTCAACTAGACTGTAGTGATCATAATATCAAGTTTGTTTCCTCACACTTCCTGCATATGTTACAGTCAGGAGAGTGTGCTTAATTATACACATACATAGCTGACATGTCCTAATAGTTGTACAAGTTTGTTGGTGCAGAACCATGTATGCTCATGCAGAAACACATATGTTGTGTCACAGACATGGATATTACTGGTGGTATTATTCTGATCTTGCTCATGAAAGTGTGTGATAGGTTTACTGTTGGCCATGAGCCTGTATCTGTGTTCTACTTGGAAGACTCTGCTAACAATGCAGGCATACTCAGGGAAATCAGTTTGCACAGCTTCACAATAAGCACCAACCCCAATTATATTTAATATCCTTGATACATGTCCTCTCCATTGTTCATGTACAGATGCTTATATCACACAGACATCCTCCACTGTTATGTCACCTTGTGTGATGGTCACATCATATACATTTGTCATTGTGCAGTCTGTACTGTGCCAGGTGGAGATGTGATTAGTGTTCCTGCTGCAACTGTCTTCCTTTCACATTTCCTCATGTATAGTACATAACAATGTTTCCCCTGTCCTCCTTCCTGGTATTCATCCCTACACCTCATCTGTGTGTCCCTATTCAATAAACAAACTTTCCATGACTATCACCAATCGCAAAAATCATGGAAAAATGTATTCATAAACAAATACTAAATCACCTTCTCAACAACAACCTACTTTCTAACTGTCAGCATGGTTTCAGACCCTCACACAGTACCACTACTGCTTTACTCTTCTTCACTAACTCCATTAACATTAATCGTAACAACAACTATCTATCATCCTCGGTCTTCATCGACCTATCCAAAGCTTTTGATATGGTGAATCATAAACTTTTACTTCATATCCTACAATCTCTGGCTCTTGATCATCTTGCCTTGTCCTGGTTTGCATCTTACCTAGAAAATCGTCAACAGGCAGTACTTTGGAAAAATTCACTTTCTAATCTTCTACCTATCTCCTTAGGCATACCTCAAGGCTCAATCCTAGGCCCTTGCTATTTTCAATCTTTATTAATGACCTTCAATCTGCTATCCCATATACTACCTGTATACAATATGCAGACGACTCAACTATAATCTGTACTGCTAACTCTCAAACAGAACTCCAGTCACTTACTCAAAAAGCTTTTAACTCTGTAGAACAATGGTTCTCTTACCATTGTCTACTTCTTAACTCCAAGAAAACCAAACTATTACTTTTCTCACCTGCAAAATCTACCCCACCTTACTTTACTCTTACGTCCACTGACGGTACACTCATCTCTCCTGACGTGACCACAAAACTATTAGGAATAACTATTGATAATAACCTCAACTTTGACTCTCACATCAATAACACCATAAAATTAGTTAATAAAAAAATTGGATCCCTGTACAGAATCAAACCTTTCCTAACACCTACAGCAAGGTCCACCATTGCTAGATCTCACCTAATCTTCACTCTTCTCTATGCTTCCCCCATTTACACTAATCTTTCCAAAAATAACATGAGGAAATTAGAAACATCCTATCATAACATAGCTCGATTCGCTGTTGGATCTCCTTTTCGAACTCATCACTGCTTAAACCTAAAAGAACTAGGCTGGATTGAACTTCCTAACCAACTGGTACTTCAACAGATCTTAATTGCTTATAAGATTCTATATCAGCCAACCAACACACCAATACTTTCTAGCCTTATTTCTCCATACAATAACCTGAAACAACTACGCTCTTCTAATAAACTTCTGATTAATACTACCAAACCTAACAATAATGCAGGTGACAGTTTATTCTCAAACACTGTTGGAAAAACATGGAATAAACTACCCTCTGAAATCACTTCTTTAACCTCTTGCCAACTTTTCAAATAGCAACTAAAAATCTATCTCAATAAACATTGGCTTTGCTCCTGCACTAATCCAGACTAATGCTAACTTTTTTCTCCAACATTACCCTTGTTAAAAAAAATATATATATTGTATTTTGCATATTATCTGTTTAACTTGCTATGATGTCATGTAACCTTTTATGCCATTTATTTTTATCCTTTTATATTGTCTGTTTCAATTGCTATGTTTCTCATGTAACCATTTATGCCTTTTTGTGAAAATGTACAACTTATGGAGCTTTTCTCCCCGGGCCTCTACTGAAAACGGACATACATCCAGTTGGACTAGCCCGGTCAACAAATGTAAAATAAAAAAAAAAAAAAAAACTATTTCTTATAAATGGCAGTCCATGTACCCTTACAGATGAATGACACAACTTGTACAGACTGTCTGTAATGGGACTCCACAGTATTCAGCATTATATACACTGTCCTGTCCCTGCAACACATACATTGGTATATGAAAAATCTTGGTGGTCCGTGTGGCATTCCATGCAATCCTGCTAGCCCAGGATGCTGGACTATAACCAATGTCCTGTGCTGTCCCTAAAACATAATACATTAATATATGAAAAACCCTGGTGGTCTGTGTGGCATTGCATGCAATCCTGCTAGCCTAGTATACTGAACTGTGCACATACAATGCCCTGTCCTGTCCCTGCAACATAATACATTAATATATTAAAACCTCAAGTGGTCTGTATATAATTCTGCATAATCCTGCTGGCCCAATATGCCAAACTATGCACATACACTGTTCTGCCCTATCCCCAAAACACAGTACATTAATATATGAAAAACCTTGGTGGTCCATGTGGCATTCCATGTAATCCCCCTAACCCAGTAGGCTAGACAGTACACATACATTGTCCTGTCCTGGCCCTGCAACATAATACATTAATATAAGAAAAACCCTGATGGTCTATGTGACATTCCATGCAATCCTGCTAACCCAGTATGCTGGACTGGCACATAAACTATCCTGTCCGTGAAAAATAATATATGAAAAACCATGGTAGTCTGTGTGGCATTCCATGCAATCCAACTAGCCTAGTATGCTGGACTGTACACATACACTATCTTGTCCTGTGCCCGAAACATACATTAATATATAAAAAACGCTGCTGGTCGGAGTGACATTCCACACAATCCTGCTAGCTCTGTATGTTGGACTGTATACTTTAACTATCCTGTCCTGTCCCCAAAACATGATACATTCATATATGAAAAACCCTGGTTGTCTGGGTGGCATTCCGTGCAAACCCACTAATCCAGTTTGCTATCCTGTAAGAAAGTTGACTATCTGTGTTGCTTTACATGGTTTCCTGGCCGCCATGAAACCCTGCTTGTTTACATTTGAAGCTGGGCAGTGGCATGAATATTCATCAAGTGCTGCTGCTCTCTGCCCAGACGTGTAAACTCCATGTAGGCTTGTGTACTGAAATGCCAGTACTGCTACAATTTAAGTCCCCAACAGGTTCAGAGTATGGAGATATCTGAACAACATCAAACCAGGCTCTGAGGTTCACAAAAACCTCAATGAAACTTTTAACAACTGTGGACTTAACAAAAATGAAAGCTATTATTAAAAATAATGAAAAATGTTTAGTACATTTATATGATAAAATTTATATATTGAATGTTTGTGTATTTCAGCTTTTCCCGGTTAGGGGTCGCCACAGCGGAACTCCGGTCCACTAATGATTGGTAGTGGATTTTTACATACCGGGTTACATGTCCTGACGCACAACCTTCAATGAAGGCACGCCCCATTCACGTATGCCTCCACACAGAAGACGCTCTGGCTGAGAATCGAATGGGACAACGTCTTGCTATGGGGCGACAACGCTACCGCACCGTAGATTTGAATACTGTTTTAAAAATGACTTGTCATTTACTGTAAACAAGCATTACTCTACTTTGAAAGTAATTGATGAAAAAGTAGCCTGTATTAAAAAATAAAAGGTTGATAAACTTGAGACGGATTGGAAAGATTACTTTGAAGGAAGAGTGTATCGAGCAGTGAAAAGTAAAGTTCCTCAAGGTTGCAGGTAATAGATATAATGGCTTTGGTGCCTCAGGTCACACAGAATCTGTTACTCAGAATCAGAATGTTAATCTTATGAGCAGACAGGGTGATGTTAATGGTGAATTTAATGGTAGTGCATCACCCTATAATGTGAATAAATAGTGGATATTTTAACAAATTTTGTTTGGAAGAGTGGCGTTTTTTTGGTATGCCATTGTCTGAGGCATTTTTTAGGGTTATTTGTACATTTGCATCTCTTGTTGCAAGTTTGGTGGTTGGAAATGGGCTAGAAATAAGAGAAAGAGATGTAGTTAAGAAGTAATGAGCAATATTTAGAGGGGTTGACAAAGGTTAAAGTATTGCAGAATAAAGGTACTCTTACAGAACAAGAGGAAGAGCGACTGCAGAGTGCTAAAGAGAATATAAGGGAGGATCAGGACAATATGCATGCTTTTAGAAAGCTTGCTGTTAAGCAACTATTTTTTGTTAATAATTCCAAAGCACAAAAACCATTAGCACAATGACTAAGGCAGCAGAAAGTAGAAAGTGTTGTCACCAAACCAAATATCCTATACAGATCTTAGACATATTTTGGAAATTTTAAGAAAATCTGTATAAATCAGAGGAATGTGGAAATCAAGAATGAACAAAAATGGAAATATTTATGGAAGACAATTATGCCAAAATTAAAGATATGAGGCTCAACAACTAATAGTTAAGAAAAGAGATGAGATAAAAATGGTGATGTATAATGAATCTGCAGGGAAGTCTTTAGGAAGAAATGGTATTCATGTGGAAGTTTGGAATTTAAGAGGGAAAATGTGAAAGAGATCTGGAAGATTTTGTTTAATAGCATTTTAAAGTGAGGGAAGGAACCAGCAGCTTGAAAAAGAAGCTGTGGTGTCTGTATTACCCAAAGAGGGCAAACACCAATCATACCCAGCCTCATATAGACCCATTTTAATTTTAAGCCGTGATTATAAAATGTTTACATCAATACCAGTTAAAAGAATGGTAAAAGTGTTGCCAATTTTGACTGATGGATCAATGTGGTTTCGTGGAGGGGAAGCAAACTTCTGACAACATAAATACTGATGATCCAAAAGGAAAGAAAGAAAATACTGCTGTTCTTGGTAGGTCTTCATGTAGAGAAAGCATTCAATAAAGGAAGCTGTGATTTTATGAGTAGTGCAATGGAAGGATTTGCATTTCCTGATTCAATAATAAGGTTAATTAGGAGGAAATATGAGGATTAGAGACAAGAAATAAAGTCAGAGGTCTTCAATAAGTTGTGTCTAAACAGAGGAACCAGGCCGTGGTGTCATCTTTCCCTTTAGTTACTTGCTTTAGATTTACAACCATTGGCAAAGAAAACAAGGAACTCAGAAATTCAAGGATATAATTGGGAAAGTAATCAATAAAAGTTTGTTTTATTTGCAGATAAAATTGTTTTGTGCTCGATAAATCCAGAGAAGGGCATGTCTGTGCTGTGGAACATTTAGAGGTAGTTTCAAGTCTTTTGGGGTTTATAAAATTAATGAAAATAAAACAAAGGCTATAAATTTATTTACTCACTCATAATTTGATTAAGCAATACCTATATGGGTTCATGATAATGAAGAAGTATTTAGGAACATGGATTAAATATGCTTCAGTTTTGGCAGCTAATGACTTGTGGGAAGAGACTAAAAAAGATTATATAAAAAACGAAAAACTAGAAGCTCTTGTTTATGGATACAGAAAGTGAGATACAAGCAGTGAAAATGTTTTTAGTCCTTTTAGTTTTATATACAGGTCAAACATATTTTTATCAACCAGAGGAGGAAATGTAGACAGTAACTGAAGTAATTTATCTGGAAGGAAATGAGAGCAAGAGTTAACTGGGATAAGCTGATAATCAAACTAGAACAAGGTGGTTCAGGATTATCTAATTTGAAGGTATATTTTAAGGCTACGCAGTTAAGACTCATATACATGACACAAGCAGGTTATAATCCAAAGTGGAAAGGGAGTCTGATGAAGTGGGGGTGGTCAAGATATAAGGACAGAGTGGGATTTTGGATGCAGACCCTTGAGAATAATACCCACCATACAGAATATTATATTCACAAAGTTGCATAAATCATTCTATCAACAAAGCTAACACGGGTATATAGAAAGGAGATATTGCTAACAGGGATAACTGCAAGTATGGGTACAGAAAAAAATCAAGAGTGGCTGGAATTTACATGAGAAAACTGGCAAAGGAACCAAGATATTAGGAGCAATAAAGTACAGTTTTGTACCTACCATAAATGTAGATGTTTGAGTGTACACCCTGCTGCAGTCATCACACTTGGGTTATCCTGTTGTCAGGCGGTCCCACAGTTGGCCAGAATTCCAAAGTCTTGGTCCGGCGTCGGTTGCTGTCGCTTCTTCCCTGACGTCAGTGCGCCAGGGGTATATATAATGCATCCGACACCATTTTCTTCAGTTTTTCTTGCCCCAGATGTCAGGTGCCCCCAAAAAGGTGGTCAGTAATTAGTACCAAATTAAGTAGTTTTTGCACAAACATAAAATCCCTCCAGCTATAAGCAAATACATCAGGAAGGTATTGTAGAGATTTAGCAAGTTAGATCAGAGGGGATGGAGGGAGGGTAACCTGGACTGCAGCAGGGTGTACACCCGAACATCTACATTTATGGTAGGTACAAAACTGTACTATGTTCATCGTGTTACCCTGCTGCAGTCATCACACTTGGGTAGAATCCCAAAGCTAAGGATGTGTGGAGGAGTTATAGAGGGTTAGAGGAGGCTAGAAGGCCCTGCAGAACTGCAGTGGCGAAGCCAGCTCTAGTCTTAGAGTAAAGAGGTAAGTGATAGTGTCTGGTAAAGGTGTGTACTGAACTCCAAGTTGCAGCTTCCAAAATCTCCTTGGTTGGAACCCCCCCTGAGGAAGGCTGTAGATGTAGCTGTTGCCCTGGTAGAGTGGAGCCTAATGGTAGCATGAATTGGTTTTCAATGATGGGTATAGCAAAAACGAATGCAATGTCCTATCCATTTGGAAATGATTTGTTTTGATATAGCCTTCCCTTGTGAAGCTGTAGCATAGGATACAAAGAGCTGGTCAGATTTCCTGAAAGCCTTAGTTTTATCCAAGTAGTAACGAAGTTGCCTGTGAATGTCCAAGGAATGCAGGAGTCTTTCTCCTGTGTTCTGTGGATTTGGGAAGAAGGTGGGTAAGTGGATGGTTTGATTTAAAGCCACACTGGAAACCACCTTAAGCATGAAGGAAGGATTAGTTTGTAGAGAAACTCTGTCTTGATGGAAAATGAGGAAAGGTTCCACTGCCATTAGTGCCTGCAGCTCTGAGACTCTTCTAGCTGAAGTTATTGCTAGCAGCAGGGTAGTCTTCCATGATAGAAACTATAGATCTGCAGAGAAAGCTGGTTCAAAGGGAGGTAGTGTAAGTTTTTCCAGAACAAAATTGAGATCCCATGTTGATGTGGGTGCTCTCCTGGGGGGCCTAATGTTTTTTGCCCTTCTGAGAAACTGCCTTAGAAGTGGATGCGAAAATAAGGGTGGATCCGTGTTGTAGTGGGCTGAAGTAGCTGATGCATAGATTTTAATGGAAGAAAAAGAAAGTCCTTTGTGCAACATCTCAGTTAAATCCTGTAGAATCTGAGGCATGTGAGGCTGAAGTGTGTTTTGGCCTTTAGCTTGGTTCCAGGCGCAAAACCTTTTCCATTTATCCGAATAGGCCTTCCTGGTGTTGGTCCTCCTAGCTTCCAGAATAACATCCATAACTGCTTGGGAAAGAGGAGCTGGCTGGATGCTTAGGTGATTTGCCATGCAGCCAGATTTAAGGTTTTGAGCTGGCTGTGCAGAATCTGATTGTTTTGCTGTGTGAGCAAATGGGCAATTTGTGGTAAAATCCAAGGCGGGCCCTAGGCCATATTCCTCAATAGTGGGTACCAGTGCTGGCGTGGCCAGTCTGGGGCTATGAGTATTAGTCATGGTCTCTCCTTTTTGACTTTCAGAAGCACCTTTGTGAGGAGAGGCAATGGAGGGAAGGCATATACTGTCAGGTTTTTCCAACTGAATGAGAGTGCGTCCACTTTCCAAGCTTGATGGTGCAGTGTCCTTGTACAAAATTTTGTTAGTTGATAGTTTTGAGGACTGGCAAACAGGTCTATGTCTGGAAGGCCCCATTTTTGAGCTATCATTGCAAATACTTGTGGATCCAGTTTCCACTTGTGGGGATCCATGATGTTTCTGCTGAGGTTGTCTGCCAATGTGTTCTTTTTTCCTGGCAGGAATTGAGCTTGTAACTGAACTTGGTAAGCCAGAGCTGTGTTCCACAAGGTCATTGCTTGCCTGCATAGAGGGTAGGAGTGTGTATCCCCTTGTTTGTTTATGTACCACATTACTGTGGTGTTGTCCGTCCTTATTGTACGTTATCCTGGATGTAATAGATTCTTGAAGGCTGTCAGAGAATTCTGTACAGCTAGCATCTCTTTTTGATTGATGTGCAGATTTCTTTGATCTGCAGTCCATATGCCTTGAACGTACTGTCCTGCCATGTGTGCCCCCCAGGCGTAGTCCGATACATCTGTTGTCATAGTTTGCCTGGCTGGGGACAAGGTGAAAGGCTGACTCTTGTTGAGGTGACATGCCTGTGACCACCATAGAAACTCCTGTTGTAGGCAGGGAATGAGAGATATTATTGTGTCCAAGCTGTGGCTGTGTTGAGACCATACGCTTTTTAGGTACCACTGTAATTTCCTCATATGCAGCTTTGCAAATGGTATTAGTAGTATGCAAGATGCCATGAAGCCCAAGGCCTGCAGAATTTTTCTTGCAGGTAGTTGGGTCTCTGTTGCCATTGTTTTGAAATATTGAGTCAGTTGTAGTTGTTTGTCTGGCATCAGGTAAGCCTTCTGGGCCATTGTATTCAAGCTGGCACCCAGGAATGTTATATTTTGTGAGGGTATTAGTTTTGATTTCTTTTCGTTTACTGTGTACCCCCAGGCAACTTAGAAGATGTTTTACAAAAGCCAGATGTTGTAAGAGGATGTCCTTGCTTTCTGCTTGGATGAGGCAGTCGTCCAGGTATGGGTATATTTGAATTCCTCTTTGTCTGCAGTATGCAATTACTAGTGCCAGGCATTTTGTGAAGACCCTGGGCGCAGTAGATAAGCCAAAGGGCAGTGCAGAGAATTGGTAATGGGTTAAACCTGCAATGAAGTGGAGGTATCTTCTGCAACTTTGTCTGATAGGGACATGCAGGTATGCCTCCTTGTGGTCCAATGTTACTAGCCATGCTTTCTTGCCCAACATAGGAAGAAGCTGCTGTAGTGTTAGCATCTTGAATTTGGGTACTTGTAAGAAGGTGTTTAGAACTGAAAGGTCTAGAATTGGTCTCCAGGCATTGTCCTTTCTGGGAACTAGAAAGAGTCTTGAGTAAAATCCTTGGCCTTGCTCTCGAGTAGGTACCAGTTGAATGGCTCTCATGTCCATGAGAGCTGTAATTTGTTTTTGTGCATCTGCCCATTGATTTTGTGGCAGGTTTGGCATTTCTCTTTTCATTGGCAAGGTGTGAAAATAGAATCTGTATCCTCATGAAATTATGTCTAGGACCCATTTGTCCTTTGTGACAATGTGCCAGTTGTCTGAAAAAAGTGTGAGTTTTCCTCCCAAGGGGGCTGTCAAGAGAGTGTTGTTTGACCAGATGAGGTGCAAGTCATTAAGTTTGCCTTCTGGTAGTCTGGGACCTGTCTTCTCCTCCCTTCTGTGTTGCAGTGCCCCATTGTCGAGGTTTGTACTGGGCTTCTGGTTGTCCTCTGCCTCTTAGACGTCTGTATTTACCCCTCTGTGGTCTATCTGTAGCTGAAAAGGACCAATTTTTTGATGGACAATTTCTGCTGAAGCGAGCGGGCTGTACCTGTAGAAAATCTTTGACTGTCTGCATAGATTTTGCCTTATCCTCCATTTTCTTTAAGACTTCTTCTGCTTTAACTCCAAAAAGAACATCCTGTTGTAAGGGAGCATCTAGAAGCTTTGGTTTAACATGATCAGGCAGAGTTTGTTCCTTTAACAGACCCAGTGACAGCTGCTCTGCAGGAAGCCTCCAAAGAATCAAACCCACATTGTAAAGTATGTTTGCCCACCTGTTCAGTTGCATGCAAGAGATCCTGCATTTATTTCAATTCAGACTGCTGAGGGAGTGTGCTCATTTTTTGTTTTAACTGAGACATTAGAAATTGCTGATATTTTAGCATGTAGAATTGGCAATTTAGTGCCCTCATAGCTAGAGTGGCTGAGGTGTAAACCTTTTTCCCCCACCTATCTAGTGCTCTGGAGTCCCTTTCAGAGGTCACAGGATTTTTTGCCATAGAAGCCTTAGCCCCTTTGGGACCCTGGGAGATGGTCTCTGGATCAGGAACAGGGCTTTTATAAAGGAATTTGTGGGAATCAGGCACTCTATAGTATCTTTTTTTTTTTTTTTTTTGGTTGGTGTTCTCATTCTGTATACTAAAACTTTTGGAGTTTTTGAAGGAGTGGAGGTATTGTTTTTCACTCTATAGTATCTGTCAGGTTTGGCTGGAGCAGGAGGCAAAGAATCTGGGTTAAAACTGGACTCTAAATAAACATCATCCACAATGTCTAAAACTGGGAGGATGGCAAGTGGTCTGTGCTGGGGGAGTAAAAGAAACTCTCTGAGCCTTTTCTTTGAGTCAGAGTAGTCCTGATCTTCCCAGTGAAAATGTTCCCTCATAGTGTGTAAAGTTTCTCCAAAGGAGTAGTCTTCAGGAGGAGAAGCTGAGGGAATGGAATCCTCAGCATCAGAATCTTCATAAGGGGAGAAGGAGTAATCTTGGTCCTCAGAGGAGCCTGAGGAAACAGACACTTGTTCAGAGGAGGCATAATCTTCCTCTTGTCTAGGCCTTTTGTCGGGTGGGGGTTGGGAACCCCTGATTAAAGAGATCAAATCTTCAGCCATTTTGAGCATCTGTTTCTTAGACATAGGGCCTTGAACTGGAGACAGAAGTGCAGTCTTTTTAGGTTTAATAGGAGTCTTAGTCTTAGGATACGTTTTCATGGTTAGCGTTGTTGGTCTGAAGACGCCTTCAGAAACCGAAGGTGTTTCTGCAGTACCGACATCTTTATCAGCAGTGTCGTCGATAGGGGCTAAACAAAATGGCTGCATCAGCCTAGTACTTTCCGACAAAAGCTCCGAAGCGGTCTCGGGTTCCAGATCTGCAGTAGTCAGGGGCTGCGTTGGAGCCTCACTGAAGACCGGTGAACCGGAGACCGGACCAGCCGAGGCCTCGGAGTCTGGCTTGGGTCTAGGCTGCCTGTCCTTATCCTTGCATTTTTTGTGCACGCCGGTAGTCGATTGTTCCGACAGCATAGTGTAGTTAAATTTTCTACCGAAGTAGTGTCGTGCAAAGTCAAAGCGTCTTTTAATAGTATGTTTATTAAACCTAGCACAAAAACAACAACCAGTGACGTCCTGGTCTGGGCCTGAGCAAGGTATGCAGTAAGAATGAAAATCCTTATGAGGTATTTGCTTCCCACAAGAAATACAATTGTTTGACATTGGTCTGAGGCAAGAAAAGTTTCCCCAACGGGGTACTTAGCTTTACTGAAGACTTTGGATCTAAAATTCGACTTCGAAAATCTCAGGAGTCGGCTGACCGGCACTTGCGAACGGCTTCTGCTTTGGGCATCGTGCGTCAAGAAAGACTGAAGAAAATGGCGTCGGATGCATTATATATACCCCTGGTGCACTGACGTCAGGGAAGAAGTGACAGCAACCGACGCCGTAACAAAACTTTGGAATTCCGGCCGACTGCATGACCGCCTGATGACAGGATAACCCAAGCGTGATGACTGCAGCAGGGTAACATGATGAACATCTACACAGGGAAAAGTAATACAGTCGGATGAGGCTAAGAAGTTTGGACTGCAGGTTAGAGACTGCCTTCCATATCAGGGATTGATATCATAGTATAGGCAAAGAGAAATGGAAAGGGAAGTCGTAAATGAAAGACCTATTATGGTAGGGTTTTTAGCTGAATCAAGAACAGAAGCTGCTATTAAAAGATTATTAGAAGGGCATATCAAATATTGCATGGTAACTATAAAAATCAAGCAGAGGAGGTTTGAAAAGAGAGACTGGAAAATACATTTTTAAGGGAACAATCTAGGCACACACACACACACACATATATATATATATATATATATATATATATATATATATATATATATATATGCCTCCCAAGTACGCAACGCATCCCAAAGATTTAGGATTTTTGTTTGGAAGTGTTTGCATAGGTATTTGTATATCTCAAGCAGAGGTCAAAGCCTTTTTTTCCTCAGGTAGATAGCAAATGTTGGAGATGTGATGAGAAATAATGAGATAACTGGGAACATGTTATTGGTTGTGTAATGAGTTGGTACATTTTAAAAATTCCACACAGAGTACTCTGTCAGAAATATTAGGTGAGTAAATGGCTGCAACTAAGGAATGTTTATTTTGAGGTGAGACACAGGATCTGAATTGCCTTGCCATAGTAAGACCTTATTATGTTTAATTTTGTTGGCTGCCAAAAATAATTACTAGAAAATGGAAATCAAAATCTAAACCAACTGTATTTGAAGTTTTAAACAGTGTAAAAGAGATAAAAGAACCATGAGAGTCTTTGGAAACGGGAATGAGCAAATTACATAGAAATAAATGGAATTTGTGGGAACAAAACATGCA
>NC_056735.1:1240119760-1240221444 GCF_019279795.1 Protopterus annectens | reverse complement strand
CATCGTTTAATGGTTACTATATATGTTGTTTCACTTAATACATCTGGACTGTTATAATTGGTTCCTGTATAGCATGCTGGTGATGTTAGTCCTTCATTCCCTTCGGCAATACATCGGAATGTAATAAAGTGTTGCTACATGAAAGCTGTGTATTTCTGTCACAGATATTTGCAGTCATTGGAGTTGTGTTGGTGACTGACCATCTTTGGCTAGGGTTGCCACCTTTTCAAATGGCCATAGTGGGACATTTTCAGGACACACATCAGAATTTACAGGCCAACACAAACCCAGGTCAGTACTAAGGATAGAACTTTACATTTATGCCTAAATAAAAGCTTATTCTTGTAGCAGTTTAGTTGCTTATCCTGTTTCTTGTAACATGTAGGTATTTTAGATACAGAAATAACTATTTTATGCAACTATTACATTAAATATGGGACATAATTATGTCCTACAATCTCAGGAAAATGGCATTTTTACTAATTTTGGTCAGGACACAACTGCACAAAGAGGGACTGCCCCTCGCAAAGTGGGACAGGTGGTATCCCTATCTTTGGCTCATGTCCATAGCACATATTTGTAACAGTGTATAGGCATATACTCTCCATACCCTTTGTTCACAATGTTTGGTCGTGGCGGAATGTGTAACTGCTATGGTCCATGTTATACTCATATTTGAACACTTCAGCCGCTGTATACAGGATACCTACGGAATCCCGAATGCACACAATTCCGATGCCCACAGTACCGGGCCCAGACTCACAAACCCCACAATACCAAACACTCAAACTCATGACAGTCCAACTCATGAAAGTAACACAAACACAGAACTCACACACGCACACACAGACACACTGCTACCCACCACATCCAAACAAACCATCCTGCACTATGTATGAGCAGGTGGCCAAGCCCCCCTACACCCCCATGTGGGTGGCTGTGCCCCCCACATACCCCCTACTTTAATATTCTACCTCCGAGATCGCACAGACACACAAAGCAAACCCACACCCACACATTACAGTCCCCCAGAAACACACACCACACTCAGACCACACACTTACACACACTACAGCCCTCAGAAACACACTTGCACACAGTAACCTACCTGAACCGTAACACCAGAAGCACTAACTAAATGTCCCTTAACATCAGGATTTTGGAACTTGCGCATCTGGTGTTTCGTACTGTGGTCTTTCGGTCTGTAAGTCTCATGATTATGCACGTTGGTATGTCAAGCATTCAGTATTTGGTAGGTATCCTATTTATATGTACCTCCATGGTTGTGTAGATGTTGTTAACCTATCTATATATCTACATATATATGTATGTCCCTATATATTGACATATATCTCCTCTCTCTCCCCCTCTCTCTCTCTCTATATATATATATATATATATATATATATATATATATATATCTAGCATACAACTTTCATTGGGTACATGGCAGTTTGTCCTATTTCCACACAATCCTCACTTTTGTGTTTTAACCTGTCAGAATACACAACTGCTGTTGGTACATCTCAGGTAGCTTAGTGGTAGGTTATTGTGAAGATTGTGTACATGGTTGCGTGTTCTAATCCTGGCAGTGGTCATTTTAACTCTCAGAGCAGGCACTGGTAGTGCAAGGGTGAATAACGCACATTTCAGCAGTTGTGGGCGGCTTTGCCCATGATCTGTGTGATCTTCAGCAAAGGTTAAACCTGTGTGGCACTTATCTGTGTAATCATGTTTAAGCACCACTTGCCGTGCAATAACCCGCTAACATCGGCTTAAAAGTGCTTTAATAACCTGCATCCAACATCCCTTATTCGGGACCTCAAAATGACGTAACAGCCCTTGCAGGTCTTGAAACTGGGACCATGAACACCACAGTCACTGGCTTTTACCACTGAGACATCTGAGATATGTACAACTTTTATGGTGTTTAGTATGTACAGTGTACTACAGCCATTCCTCACTACTGCAAACAAATGTGTAAGTCAGTTGGTGTACATATGTATGCTACCTGTTAATGTTCATATGTTTGTTGAAGTCCGTTTGCAATGTGACCTGACAGGGTGTATTATGGATGAGAATGGTTCTTGTTTTGTGTCCTTTTTACATTGTGCCCATACTCCATGTGTACTCCTCCGGTTCACGTAATGAACATCCGACACAGGTCCTCCTTGATGCATATTCCATTAGCCAGCAGTCCACCCTCACACCAATCTCCACATACACACCAACCGTTGTTTCTATGGGGAATTAGGTTTATATTAACAGTTATAATACCAGAGCGTCATGTGTTTTGTGTACACTTCTATCCATTTGGAATGCGTCTGTGTCACGTGTGTTCATAGATGTTTTTATATATATATATATATATATATATATATATATATATATATATATATATATATAGATGTTAGTCTATATATATATATATATATATATATATATACACACACACACACACACATATTTCTATCTATGTGCACACATCATTGAGATATATATATATATATATATATATAGATATATACAGATATATTTAATATTAATTCGGAACACTTATACATATGTAGACTTGTATATGTTGATCCACACATTACAGTACATTACAATGTACTATACATATGTACACAAAGTGACTGTCCCATTTGTGGTCTGTACTGTGAAATGCATGTAGTATAAGGTGCAGTCTAACAACCACTTACCATGTATACAGATTAGGTGGCTTAGTGTTAGGTCCCATGACTATGGTGTGCATGGCCCAGGGTTCAACACCTGCGATGTATTAGACATGTTTTACTACAGAATCAGGCTAATTTAAACAGTTGTACGCAGGTTTAAAGGTGTTTGTGCAACATTATACCAGCGGTTGTACACAGTTAAACAAACCTTACATCCTACAACATGTGCACGCAAATATGGCCACTGCAAATATGGCCACTTCTGCTAACCACTCAGGATATATACATTTCAGTGATGTAACATCTCACTATGTGCTTACATAACGTTACATTGTCTGTTAACTGTACTCTCCAGTACACATGGGTTTATGTGTGTTCCAAATGTTTATTATTCTGTGGAATACTACCTATGTATGCAGGCTGTGGTTAAGGTATACTATGTAACATGTAAAACATCTCTGACATTATTGGGATTTGAACCACGACTGCACAGATATGCAAATGCTGTAGCCATTACACTATTGACATTAATGTTCCTTCTGCCTATTTCTTATATCCATGAATCCTATGTGTACCCAGTGAGCTTCTCAAAATACCGACATAACACATGAATTGAGAGACTATACATTAACATCCTAACTACACTTGGCATAACCCCTCACTGACCCACTTTAGGGGAAACCTTGATGTGTTACTGTGCAGCAGTATATACACCCCTAGGATCATGTGTCCCAGAAACATTTAGCCAAGGTGTGGGGGAGCCACTCAAGTTTTATAGCTGCAAGACCTGTTGGGGAAATTGAATGCTGCTGGGTTGTCACGTTAACATGGCCTTTTGAGATCACTATGTGCCCCTATCACCCTACAGCACCCCAGTCTTCCACAGCTTCCAGCAACTCCGCCTGGAATCACTTCATTGGCTATGCTTGACAGAGGCTCAGTTACTTCATCAATGGTGCAGATAAAGCCACCACACTGTAGCTATGCTTCTAAATGCCCTTGGGCAGATAGCCTACAACCTATCTGTGAACCCCTACAGTGCAGGCCATCTTCAACATCATGTGTGATTATACAGAGTTCTCTGATCACAACATACAGTATAAAATCACCATGTAGTCAGACAACAGTTAAGTACAGCAATAGCATACAGACAACTGATACATAATCACTCTAAAAGCCTATCTTGGAAGCTAGTGGACTTGTACAGGTTTCAGGCTTTGTATTGCTTACCAGTAGGTTACCTACAGGAAAGATGGGACACAAGCACAGATGGGAAACATGCCTGCAACAATGCCATACCAACTTACATGTGTTAGCCTAAGG
Source organism: Protopterus annectens (assembly GCF_019279795.1). Taxonomy (NCBI): domain Eukaryota; kingdom Metazoa; phylum Chordata; order Ceratodontiformes; family Protopteridae; genus Protopterus; species Protopterus annectens. Next base: position 1,240,217,443 of record NC_056735.1, on the reverse strand, counting down.
CTTTGGAATGCTGGGCAAGGCTATTGGCGCCCCCATGGTTCCATTTTTAGGCAGGTCTCAGAGGTGAATCTCACCTCCATGAACTGCACAACAGCAGAATCAATGAGGGTTAGGCTACTGAACACCAGGGGTAGTACTCACAACATGCATGCACTCACAGCACCCCTCAGTATGGACAACATCTACATCTATTCTGTGACTGGGACCTGTATAAGGCTCTTGTGAGCACACCGGAACTACCAGACTACAACCCATAACACACATTTCAGCCACTCAACATGGACTGGCACAGACATGGAGGGAGTGTATCCATATTCATTGGGGATACCTACACCTCCAAGTTAGTGGGGCAGCATGACACCTCTGTGATCATCCATGTGCGGCTAACATCAGCCACAACTGCAATGCAAACTGTGAGCTGCTACAGATAACCCTCCATGACCCAGGAACACCACTACAACTATATGGAGACAATGGTAAACAAGACAGTCCTACCAGACACCTTGTTATTGGTCAAGGTTGGCTACCCTATACTTAACTGGATAACCTACTCGAGTATTCACTTCCAGGCTCAGCACTTCCTGGGATTTATCACCTCATATGGCCTGTATCAGTTGGTAGACAGACTAACGAGAGGTGAAAACATACTAGAAGTGGTAATCACTGACATGTGCAACAGGTGCACTACAGCAGAGGTAAACTGGTCACTGTTTAGATCTGACCATAAACTATTCACTGATGATTTCTACACTCAACCATCTCCCCCACCCAAGGAACACACAGTGAATACCTTTCCTACAGCTAAATTCACAGTACTAATGACAAAGGTGGGAGGGTTCACAGCCCCCATGCTCACGGATGACACTGCTCAAGATACAGACAGAATTACAAATACACTCTATAAGCACCTACAAAGATGTATGGGTCGTGCCATCAATGGTAAGCCAGGACTCGCTACTCCTACACAAGGACACCAGTCTGCTGACCCCTGCATTATATAGGCTATACAACAGAAGTAGGACAGTAGTCCAGAACAACAGCAAATCCCAAGACATGCAGACATCCATGACCAGTATTAGAAAGATACTTATGTTACTCATGTAATCATCCAAAGCTGACATCCACAGGTAAATAGGCATGGATTCGGAATATGACCACAAAGGCTTCTTTGGCTATGTCAAGGATCTAAGCACTAACACACAAATTTGCACTATGCTGGTGCAATATTGCACTGAATATACTGACCCTACTGATATCACCAACACACTTGATGATACATTCGAAGCAAGCTTCACCCCTACAGGGCCAACAACAATACCCAAAGCGTACAGTATCCCAGACATCTGAGACATACAGGTGGTAATGGCCCTTTCAAACGGCATGACAGAGCATCAATGGAGGCAGATGGTGTCCCACACTGCATCCTGCAGACACTACAAGACAAAGTGACCCCCCCCGCCTAATATAGCAGTTCAGCATCAGCCTCTACACAGGCTACATGGCCATTCAGTGGTGCATGGCAACAGTTATTCCACTCCACAAGATGGTGACACAACTGACCATGGTAACTACCACCCCATAAGCCTGAGTAGCCTGATCTGCACGGCTATGGAGCGCATCCTCATGGCACTCATTAACATAGACAATGGTAACCGCCAGACACTTGACCAAACCCAGGTCAGCTTGATTGATGCAGACCATGCCTACTGAACCTGTTTGACATCTTACAGTCACCTAGACTTTAGGTGTGGGGTGTGGTAGTTCACACATATTACCTGGACCTCACCAAGGGATTTGACACCATTCCCCACTCAGGTATTATTTCTACACTCACCAGCCAGTACATACACCCATACATCACAGGTTGGTTTGCCAAAAGGCTTACACACAGAACTCACATGTTAAGTCTAGCAGCTTCCAGGTACAACTCTTGACCAGTCACAACTGGTGTCCCACAGGATTCAGTCCTGGGACCCCTACTGTTTGCCATATACTTCTCAGAGGTACGGGCTAACACAGATGGACTACAGCAGACTGGGAGCCATAACTGACAATCCAGCTATCACAGACATCCTTCAAGGGGCCTCACATAGACCAGCACCGGGTGTCAGAGTCATGATCTCCAGCTAAAGGCCACATACTGCATGGTCATTCCATTTTGGGAAACTACACACACACATATTAACACGAGTGGCAGACACTATAATTCCAACAATGTAATGGGTATGTGGGGACTACAATAGATAGTGATCTCTCATTTGACAATCATACCTACAAAGTACTTAGGACATGTATCTATGTAAGCCATCTGATTACTTAAGGGTTCGCATCTAAACACACTGAGGTTATTGTGCCCCTTTACTCATCACTCATCAATCCCATCATCGAGTATGATAACCGATTTTGGATGTACCTCAGAAGACACATCCAACAGCTGGAAGGGCCACGAACATACCTCGCCAAGAGGGATAATGCCCTCAGACGTGTGTCCTATGCTGCCAGACTGCATAAACTCTTGCATTACTCAGTGGCATCTCGTTTACTCAGAGATGATATTTGCTGGCCAACAAAGCCGTGTCCAAGTCAGGCTTAATGGATATGCTCCACCTAAGGGAATCCATGTCACAGTGAGCCACACACTGTAATGAGCTACACCTTGCCACAACCATAACTGGAAGATGCAGGAGTAACAGATTCCTGTCACAGGTACTCCCCATGCTTTGGAACTACATCCCTAATTACATTATAAGGAGCCCCTCACTAACACTCCTGGGAATCCTTGCAGAGTGGGTGGGGAACAGTGGATACACCCCAGGGATCCTGCAATTGGCTCTGCTCCATAGAGGGACAGTTAGTTAATCAATGGGGTGGTGACAGCAGGCACGTTTTGGATAGGCTTATGAATGGCCTCGGGCAGTTAGGCATGTACCTACCTATGTACCTATGAACCTATACATACAGTATCGACACATGCTGATAGCTTAATTTACTGTTCAGGTATTGACTTACCTTGTGCCAATGGCAGTTGTGTGTACAATAGTTGAGGGCTGCCTATGTAGGATGCACACAGTAGACCACGTATACATGACAATTTACAGATGGTCATGTGTGTGTGCCATCCATGTTTACTGTGTGTGCAGGTGGAGAAGGATGTCAGTCCGTAGGTGCCTACACTGTCAGTGTGTGTGCTATAAGTTACCTCTTTGCCAAGGCATGGGCTTACTGGGCACGCCTCCATCTGCCTACTGGGGCTGGCACAGGGTGTTCGTGGTCGGAGTCCATCTGTGCCTATGGGGCCTTTGACAATGGTGGTGGGCTGTGAGGGTCTTCACCATTCTGTCCCTGCTGCAGCTGTTACCACAGGATCATATTGTGTAGCATGGCACATACTATGAAGATGTGGGCACACGTGCCTGGAGAGTACTGCAAGGCTCCACCAGATATGTCCAAGCAACGGAACCATGATTTCAGCATCCCAAACACATGTTCTATGATGATTCTGGTTTGTGCGTGTACTTCATTATGTGTTCTTGCACGGGTGTGTGTGCATTTCTGATGGGAGACATCATCCACGGTTCCAGTGCATAGCCAGCATCCCCCACCAGGTGGCCATATGGGATGTTCCCCCTGGCAAATACCTGATACAGCTGTGAGACATGCCAGATGTGGGAGTCATGACAGCTTCCAGGGCTGCCAGTGACCTGGCAGTTGATGGAGGGGTACCCCTTGCGGTTTATGTAGCACCTACCCTGCTCACCAGGTGGTGACGATTTGTATGTGCGTGCAGTCTATTGCACCCAGTACGTCCGGGTAGTCTGCCACACGGTGGAAGAGATGCATAATGCTGGCCAACTCCTCCTGCATTTGGGGGAAGTATATGTGCTCATTGGCATGTGGTAACATGGCATTCAGGAACTGGTGGAGTACCCTGGATGCTGATGCCTGTGAGATCCCCATAATATCCCCAGTTGGCCTTTGAAAGGTACCTGTGGCTAGTATTCTCAAGCTTACACATACCTTTGTGTCCACGGGGATGGGTTCCCCTCTGTTATTTCTGGCTCTGAGGTATGGCCGGCACAGCTCATCAAGTTGCTATATGGTGTCTCTGTCCACCCTGTAACGCTCTACTATCTCCAGATCATGTAGCCCCTGGCAGGTTAACCTGGGTCTGAACGCTCTTCTCCTCCTCCAGTGCCTGAGATGGTTGTCAGCATCATCCTCCACACCAACATCAGTCTCCAACACATGCTGGTGAATCAAATCTATGGCAGCCTCTAACATATACATATTAAAAGTTCCCCATTTGTATACACCAATGGTGCAGAGTGTCTGGGAATACACAAGTGTGTGTGAGGTGCTTTCACACTTTATACTATTCTGCAATGGATACTGCTGATGTAATTGAGTGTGTATGTGCAATTCCAGCTGCAGGGTATCTTAATTATGAGTTTTACAGCAGGTACTACTATAGTGTGGCCTTTGGTGTTGAATTATGCTGGCTGATGTGATTCATCTATTGCCCTTTACTTTACTTTTCAACTCGATTCCCCTCCCATTGTCAGGTATGCATCCAGCTGCCGTCTTTCTTGTTTTGTACTTTCCCAACCCAAGCTTGTGTAGCAAAATGTGTTATGTAGCTGATCTACTGCAAGTTTGCTTTGCTGTGACAGTTCTCTTCTCTCTGCAGTATAGCACCTCCCATTTCCTGTTCTGCAGGTAGCTGCTAGCAGCCTTGTTAGCAGTTGTCAATGGCCTACTGTGGGTTCCTAGGTGTTAATTACTCATTTGTACTCCAATTACCATGCTGCAGCATTTCCTTACTGTCTTCCCATATCCTTCCTATTTCAGCTGTGGTGCACGCCGCTCACAGCCATTTACCGGGTTTTGAGCACGTTTTCATCCACGTTCACATGCACTTTTGGTTACCTTGTATGCTTTAAGCTAAGCAAAACTATGGCTACTTCCACACCCTTATCCTGCAGCTTTGCTTAGCAACAGGCAAGCCAGATTAGCAATGCTCCAATGTGCTTACAGCTAAGGTGGCGCACTCCCCTCTTGATGTCATCTTTATCTCCAGGCCACACCTTGGTGTTGTACCACTACGCTGTGAGGTACATCCTTACGCCAGTGGGGATTTTGCGATTCAGTATTACTTGCTCATTTGCATGGCATTGACTACTAATTCCTAGTTACCATGCAGAACACTGTCACAGACTCTTAGCAATCCTTGCGCCATGGTTGTGGTGTAGCATGCATGCCATTGACTATTATGGGGAATTCATGAAATGTGCTACATTGCAGTTTTAATACACATAAATATGTTTTCATTGTGATTCTGTTTGTGCACTGATGCACTGCGATTTTACTTTGCGTTAGTGTGGCCATGACATTAAAGGTTCTTTTTTATGTGTTGTGCATGTTTTTTTTTTTTTTTATGCCAATGGCTATATATTTAGCCATTGATATATATTAACAGTAAAATATGTGAGTTTGGTCCGCTCTCATGGCTCCAATTTTATGTTTGAAAAAATGTAAACCGTTTTTTCGGTTTACATTTCTGCAGGATTACGCTACATCTGCACTACTTCATGAATTGCTATATACCTTCATTTGCATACTACACTGCTGTGCATGGGGTAATTAACATACATGTGCTGGGAGCTGTGCAGCTGTGGCATACGCAGGAAGTGCACTTGGAAACAGCTCGTACCTGAATCGCTCGTTGGCCATATTTGGTGTTAGATCGCCGACGCTATGCCTGCGCCTGGTGCAAGCTTCATGAATCCCAGGGATTATGTAGAAACTTAGGTTTCGAGGTATCTGGAAAATGGAAAGTCATCATCATTCATATCGGTAACAAAAAAAAAAAACGTTGTAAATATATGCTATAAACTGACAGAAGAGTACGTGTGGTTTGTTATAAAAAGCTATTTATTGGTTACTGCTCTTAAAGTCAGATGCTGCATCAGTGTATATTCTGCAAGTTTCTGTGGGCAACAGACTGTGATAACTAGACTTTGATTTCAGCAGTAAACAGCCAGCAAGACTTTGTGTCTTAAGAAGACTTTAAGTCCAGTCCAGCAAATTCCAGCATAGCACAGAAGCAGCACATACGTAAAATAAATTTTTCAATGGTGACCCCGACGTTCCTAGCCTGATCCGAACATAGGGGGAGTGGGTAATACCTTGTTTAAGGTCACTCCTGTAAAATCACAGTAGCTAACATTTATGTGAAGTACTTCAGTTTTCTACAGTTTGTAGCAATACAACTTCTCAGATGTCTGAATCTGGAGAGACTGCAGTGCAGCACGGTGAGCAGTGCCATCAATTCTCCAAAAAAGGTACAAAACAAAGTTGCAAGGTTGACACTGCCAGTTTTGTTGTACCAACTTCACAAGTGACTACAGAGACTTTTCAACCACCTACAGTAAAGCAACTTGGCCATCTGCCTCTCTGTTGACTGGTAAGAAAATCTTTCTGTGTTACATACAGTATGAATGCCATAGAGGTAATAATAATAATAATAACAGAATTCAATTTTGTATATACAGCATATTAGCAAATATAAAACGTTATTAGGGAAAGTTGATAGTAAGGCATTATGTAAACGGATTACAATATTTGACTGGTATCTGTAACAAAATCATGTGTGGTATAAAAAATGTTTATTGTGTGTACGTCATAAAAATACAGTGCATGCCATTATTCAAAGGTTAGACTGTACAGACAAAAATTTGAATGGTAAAGAACCAGGAAAAGTTAATATGCTGACATTATATTTAGATGTTAGACAGTTATGTTCTGTCGCCAGATGTGAAATGTTTATTTCAGAGTTGCAACAACAGTCAAATCAGTTACTGAAAGAACTTCTAGTACATTTTGTTACAAAATAATGTAATACACTTCTAAAAGGCCCACACAATGAGTTCAGGAAGCTTAGACAAGTTATACATACATCTTTTCAAAAGTGCATAGGAGTTTTAGACCATGCAACATTACAGGAAACTCTTCAACTACAGTTACAGGATAAAGAAAATAAATTAGCTGAGCTTAAGAAAACATTGCAGAAGAGTAGGAAACTACAGCTAATCTATACAAAAAAGATATATTTTATATGTTTGTGTTTTGAAAATGGTTAAGCATACAGGGTAGGATGGTAGGATCTGATGTCTGGACAAATTATTCTCAAATGACTAAAACTTCCATTCAATTAAAGCAAGACATTTATCAGTACAACAGTAAAGTAGACTAAATGACTGCCATTCTCATAGCAAAGTCAAAAGGTACACAAAAAAGTTCTAGTGTATAAAAATCAAATAAAAATAGTTAACAACAGTAAAGATTTAAAGTCACAAGACTGACATGCATGTATTTTCTTTTCATCTAAAGTACATCCGTTACAATGCACAAGAATAACAGGCAGACAACAGCAAGTGTGTTAGTTAAGCTAATATCTATTTTGTTTTTTACATTTTTTTTATAATTGTATAGTAACACCACTCCAAACAATTAAAGTTCTGAATTTTAAAAAGAAATAAAATCACAGACTGTATTAGTCAAACAGTTTTTTGTAAAATTAATGGCAGGGTAGTTAAATAAATAAATAAATACTGAAATCCATGTAAGCTAATTGTAAAATAATGTCTATTTATGTAGTATACATGCATAGTTATGCAAATCACAAATACCTATTACATTTCTGAATGTTTTACAACTACATTCTAATATCAAACTGTAAGTGTATTAACAAATGATTAAAGGAAAAATGATAACAAAAATTAACTATGGTCTACATAATTTAAAATGTGAGCTTAGACCTTCCCAGACTGCATGAATAGTTACAGGAAATGAGATAAAGTAAAAAAAGAAGACTGATTGCCAGACAAGTGGCTTGAGTTTTTCTAAAGCATTATTGTTATTAAAACATAATTGTTAAAATGTTCACATGCAACACTATTTGGCAATTGTAATAAAACATCACAATTGTGCATACATGTTACTGATAATCTGTTTGCAAGTAAATGTTGAAAGTAGAAATCTTGAGTTACATCAAGTATAGCAAGCAAATGGGCCATATTATACATACAGTTCAAATCAATTATGCAGGAGGGTATAAATACCTACTAGTAGTAAACAGCAAAAGCTTTATAAAAAATGATCAAATCAGACAAAGGTACATAGTTTGTTAACCCAATAAAGCAGATAAACAGTGCAATACTACAGGGAGAGGGGTACTTTCTCAATTTTACACTGACTGTGTGAATATGTATTGCAAAAGGGTCTAAAATAAAGCTACAGAAAGAAATATCTCATTCCTTCTTGACAATACTCTTTTGGGGGGAGGGGAAAACAGGTATTAGTGCATTACAATTGGCTATGCTTCTGGTGTCATTCTAAGCGAATCCACTATCTGTCTGTCTGGGATGACATGATTGAAAGACCACGCTGTTTTGCCAGAGATGACCTGCACCTGTCGCCCTTGAGATTCCGGACACTGCAAAGGCTCTTGCCACCACTATAGTGCCTTTTTTAGGCAAGGTTCAAATGACAAATTCACCACCATAACAGGTAAAAGCAAGCAAAATCTGAGGGTAATGCTACTCAATGCTAGAAGTCTAAACCTCAAAATACACTCACTCGAGGAACTCCTTAAAATGGAGAACATTGACATCTGTGCAGTGACAGAGACCTGGTTCAAAGCTCCAGAGAGCACCCCTGCAATACCAGGTTATAATTCATACCACACCTTTCGGCCACCAAACCCGAACCGAAACACTAAAGGTGGAGGCGTGTCCATATTCATTAAGGATATCCACACCTCCAAGCTAGCTGCTCAGCATAATGCATCTGAGATTATCCAAGTTCAATTAACTCTGGGCAAAACCGCAATCCAGACTGTAGCTTGCTACAGACCCCCCACCATGCCCCAGGATTCCCACTCCTCTTTTCTTGATGCACTGGAAAATATTAAGGTACAGCCCAACACTCTAATAATGGGTGATTTCAACTACACCACCATTAACTGGGAAAACTACTCATGTACCAACTCTTTTGCTTAACGTTTTCTGGAAATCATCAATTCCAATGCCTTGGGTGAACTTATCCACACCCCCAACAGGGGCTGCAATATCCTAGACCTGGTCATCACCAACATGAGTGACCGGTGTTCCACACCAGAGGTCAGCTCCTCGTTGGTCAGATCTGACCACAAGCTAATCACCCTAGATATCAACATCCCGCTCCCACCCCCCATTAGAAAAACAACAAAAAAATGTCTTCAAAGCCAACTTCATGCTTCTTAAGACAGAAGTGGCAAACTTCACGACACCCATGCAGATGGACAATAGAGGTACAACTGCTGAATCCTATGCAAATGCACTTTATAAGGACTTACACGAGTGCATGGACCATGCTATCCCTAACAGAACCAAGATGCTATCCTCCAAAAAAAGGAAGCCAATCTGGTGGTCATCTGCCATAAACAAACTCTACAACAGAAGAAAGAAACTGTTGCAAAAAAAGATTAAAATCCCATGATTGGAGGAATTCCCTGGTCAACCTCCGTAAGAAGCTGAGATCCCTCATAAAACCCTCCAAAGCTAGTTATGAAAACAAAATCACCACCGATTCTAAAGACAACCACAAAACATTCTATAGCTATGTCAAGAATCTCAATGGCAACACTCAGATCTGCTCTGGGTTACAGCATAATGACACTAAATATACAGAACCAACTGATATTGCCAACATCCTGGCAGATAGGTTCAGTGCTAACTTTACCTCCCTCTCACCCATTAAAGGGCCCATCTTTATACCAGAAGAATGCAAACTTCCTGTAATTACGGCTGCTCAGGTAAAAATCTCACTCTCCAAATCCAAGAACACAGCATCCATGGGACCTGACAACATCCCAGGCTGCCTTCTATATGAACTACAGAATGAACTGGCACCCCACCTAAGTACCATGTTCAATCATAGCCTCACCTCAGGCTTTGTGCCCAATGAATGGTGAACCGCAACAGTTATCCCACTCCACAAAGGGGGGGGGGGGCACAACAGACCCAGGGAACTACCACCCCATTAGCCTGACAAGCCTGGTCTGCAAGGCCATGGAACGTATCATCATGGAATTCATAAACAAAGACATTGGAGATCTCCAAACTCTGGACCCCACACAGTTTGGGTTTGTAAAAGGCAGAACATGTCTCCTAAACCTGAAAGACTTCTTTGAAGTAGTCACCAAAGCCATAGATGAGGGTAAGGTGGTTCACACAGCCTATCTAGATCTCACCAAGGCGTTCAACACCATCCCCCACTCTGGAATTATAGATGAACTCACTAAACTAGGTATAAATCCCTATGTCACAAGATGGGTTGCCAACTGGCTTACTGACAGAACCCACACTGTGAAAGTAGCAGACTCCAAATCAGACTTCAGACCAGTGACAAGTGGAGTACCACAGGGTTCAGTCCTGGGTCCTCTCCTGTTTGGTATCTACTTCTCTGCAGTACAGGCTAACACAGAAGGTCTTTGGCTAACTAAATTCGCAGATGACTGCAAACTAGGAGCCATAATCGAAACTCCTAATGATGTGGACATCCTACAAAAGGGCCTCACTGAGACAGATTCCTGGTGTCAAAACCATGGTCTCAAGCTCAATGCCAAAAAGTGCATTGTCATCCCCTTTGGTAAAAACTCTGTACCCATGAACTACCACATAGGCAGTAGAACTTAACACCGAAAGTGTGATAACAGACCTTGGGACACAGGTGGACAGTAGTCTCTCCTTTGATAATCCCATCGCCACAGTGGTCAGGAAATCCTTCTATGTGGCACACCTCATCACAAAAGGTTTCTCATCCAGAAAAATAGGTCATTGTTCCCCTCTACTCATCACTCATTAGACCCATTATAAAGTACAATGCCCCTTTTGGTATGTACCTCATAAGACAGCTGCAACAACTGGAAAGGCTGCAAAAGCACCTCACAAAGAGGATTACTGGCCTCAATCTGATGCCTTACGCAGACCATGTCAAAAAACTCCAGCTTTACTCCGTCGCATATCGCCTACTCAGAGGTGATCTCTGCCTAACATACAAAGCTATGTCAAACCCAGAACTGTTGGACATGCTCCACTTAAAGAAATCCCAATCCCTCCAAGCTACATGCTCTAGGGACCTAAACCTTGTCACCACAATAAACAGAACATGCTGGAGGGATAGATTTCTGTCCCAGGGACTTCCCATACTCTGGAACAGACTACCTATCTATGTCAAAGAGATCTCCTCATTAGCACTCTTAAGAAAAATCTTGATGATTGGATGAGTAATAGGAAATTCACCCCAGGGATCACTTCTGTGGTTCTGCTTGACAGGGCACAGGAAAATAATTTTCTTGGGTGGCGAAAGCCAGGGTACCTTTTTGGCTAGGTTTGTATACGCCCTAGGGCCAATAGCCTAGTACCCACCTATGAACCTATTAACCTATGAGCTATACAAGAGAGAAAGAGAGAGTAAAAATATGTGAAAAAATTAGCAAGGCTGGTCACTATTTTTAATATGTTTTTGGCAAGACAATGTTGATATGCAAAAAGCATGAATGTTTCTAATTGATGGGTATGTAGTTGCCTTTGGTGGTAATTCCACTAAATACTTCTAAAAAGACATAATTTTCCAAGATTTTGCTTGATGTTAATGTTACTAAATTTGTAAATTAGACTAAATGTACTTTACAGGCTTTGCATGTACAAATACAGAATAATTCAATACAAATGAAATTCATGGCTAGCAATGAATATGTGTGAAAAATCATGTTTAAAAAATGGGTCCAGGGTACCTACTAGATTGAAATGCATGAATAGCAAACAGTCTGTGTAAATACATACTGTACAGGATACATTGTAATAAGTTCAAAAGTAATTTGTCAAGTTGTAATATTATCACAGGTTTTAAGTTGGAGTCTTATTATTAGTTTTTGATTCATCATTTTATCTGTACTATATATAATACTGGTTACCCCAGTTATAGAAAACATTATATTACTAATATGTAAACAGCATTTTTCAGTGTATACTTCACTGTCAAAGTTTATGGGCAATTCAGAAATATAATCACAATGTTATGGGTAAAATAACATTGAAACTGTATAGTTTCAACAGTGTATAAATGCTTGCAGTAGCACATAGTTCTTGTCTCTTATAGATCTTAGTAAATGTTAGAAAAATGCATAATAGCAATATGCATGCTTAGTGCATTAAAGGCTTAAAAGGGTTAATACATTTATTCTGTTCATGTTGGATGAATCTGCACAGCTACTAGAGACATTTTGATTCTGCTTATGTCATGAAAATATGCACAGCTATGATTCTGCTTATGCCATGAAAATATGTCCAGCTACTAGAAACTTGATAAAGAGACATTTTATTCTGCTTATGCCATGTGAAAATGTCTAGCTGCAAGAAGCCTTGATAAAGAAAACAATAGATGTTTGAAAACTTAACCGTAGTCAGTATTACTTGTACCAAAGCCAGAAATGTACCTTGAATATAGACAAAATGTAACACATATATTAGAACTGTACAATGGAAGAATTGAAGAACCAAGGGGGGCTAAAATAAGTCCAAAGACAGGGTGTTTTTCAGGTTGTTTTTCTCAAATGTTTTTGCAAGACAGCAATAATCTGACCATGTCAGCAATAAGTTTAAGTAACATTTTCTGTGTAACATACAGAAAGCTGTGTCCGAAAGCTGTGTCCGGCTACGTCATTTAGTAACATTTTCTGTGTGGCTTGAAGAGAAATGTATAAGAATAACATATTGAACTCCAGAAAATTAGACAAACCTTGTACCTACATGCTTTGTCTCCTTGCTGCAAGTAATAAAGGATGCCTTGCTTGAACCTAACGTGCATTGGTCTTTGAAGTTTTTCTTTTTTTTGCTGGAACCCTCTCTTCACCTCGGATCAGACGGGCCAGGTGGCTGAAACCGTACAGGGAAGAAACCAAATTGGTTCTTCTTATATGTAAAGACCTCCGACTGAATTGTCGTCAAAAGAGGCCAGCCACTTTCTGATCTCGGTCTGAAGGACGGGTTTTCCGTGGATCTGTGATCAATCACGTGGGCTCAGGTAAGGTGAATCTACTTTTTCTGTTTCAAGATCAGGGACTAGATGTGCATTGTTTTTCTATCAGAATGTATTTTTCTTACAGTCAGGGATAGAAAATACTGTCTTGTCATAGATCAGGTGAAACAGAGTAGTAGACTTCAGGCAGTCATTCTGAAGAGACTATAACAAAATCAGTGGTACACGTTAAAACTAGAGAAGTTACGTAACAATTAAAAGGTAAGACAAAATGGGTAATAATTGCACAAAAATGCCCCAAAACCCGCTGTTAATGGAAGACGCCAAATATATGCAGTCGCAGCGCGCCGATAATATTAGATATCTTTCAAAATGGGTTAACAACTATGAATTTGATGGAAAATTTGAAAAATGCTCACTTATCAAACTTATCAAACAACTCAAAAATTATTCTAAGGTTCAGGTAAAAAAGCAACGACAGTTAGGAATTCCTCAGGCACATAGGTGGCTGAAGGAAGTAGGGACCAAAAGAACAAAGATTCAAAAGCAATGTTTTTAGACAGGGAGGATAACAACTTAGTAATAGCATCAGCACCTCCTACTCCCTTACCAGAATATGAAGTAAGAGAACAGGATAGTCCACCCCCACTATATCCTGTGGTCACTGGAGACAGAGACATTATAAAATTGAAACTAAATAAAATCAGAGATCCCATCGAGACCAGGTCCCGAACAAAGGCAAGTAATTCAGAGGAAGGTATTGAGTTATGGCAAATAGTTAAGAATTCATGATCTACAGGAGAGGAAGAAGAAATATGCCTGCTTATAGAGGTATCCAATCCTCAGGCAGGACAGAACAATCAGGACCCAACCATACTAGTATATAGACCCTGGACTCTGGAAGATATCCGGAAAGCCACTGAGGGAATTCCACATCCAAAGATTAATTTTAGAAAATTCTCAGAAGACTTACAAGGAATGAGGTTAAGTTATAACTTAAATGGGGAAGAAGTAGAAAAAGTAGTTAAACAGATTGTAGGGCCAGATTGGTACATGATTTGTGGCAACTGAAATCCTCTGAAAGCTGCACAAAGACCCCCTCCCACATAGCACGCAGAGTTAGACACTAGAGTAAAACGTCTTACAGACTGCATCTCTGAAAAATGGAAGCCTAGGGCAGACTAGACTTGCATTAATCAATGCATCCAACAAGAAAGTGAAACAGTTGACTGATATTATGCTAGATTACTAAAATGTTTTAATAACCACTGTGGAATGCAGGTTCCCGAAGATCAAACACAAGATTCCCTATATGAACAGCAGTTAAAGAATGCATTTTTAAAAGGCAGTAGCACTCCTATAAGCAGTTTTATTATGAAACATATGGTAGACCATTGTACAAGCAGGTTACAATCATTACTTGCATATGCTAGGCACGCCGAAAGGCATTTTAATAGCAAAAAGAAAAAGAAGGCTCAGATATTTTCTGTAGAAGATGAAGCAGAGTCTATGTAGTACAATCTGGGAAAAAGGGCAAGAAAAATGCACAGGGAAACAAGCAGTCTGATCAATGATCAGAGGACTTTGAAGGGCATAAGAAAAGGGGAGAATGGGATAATGTTTTAAATGCGGTAAAAAGGGACATTTGGCAAAGGATTGCAGGAAAAATAAGAAGGCAACAACGGAAGACAAGGAAGGTGAGGACTGACTATATGATAGTCAAGAATCACTAGAAGGGGCTAGTAGAGAAAGGACAAATGACAATGTGAAAGAGGGAGTAAAGGAAGTGCAGGAAGTTAGCGACAATGAAGAACACAAAATATTAGACCTAGCTTTATTGAGCTTGGAGCTCTATTTAGCAGACACAAAACCAGAAGTTACACTCTTGGTGGAAGGAAGGGAGGACAAATTTGTGTGTGATTCGGGGGCAACACGGACCCTGATACACCCCTCCAAATTACCAGAAAACTCAGTCACCTGATTACATACTGGTCAAAGCAGCTAACGGACAGCTGTATCGGGAGCCCCTCTCCTGTAACATCACAATAACTGATCCATTTTCAGGACTGACACAGAAAAGCAAAACTGTAGTTTCTGCAAAATGCCCAGTAAATCTCTTGGGCAGAGATCCTATGCAGTTATTTAGTATAGCAGTAGTCCCAACTATGCAGGGTATGGAAGCACAGTGACAAACCGACACCTTTGTGGTGCAATCGGGGGGGGGGGGGTGAAACGTTTTATTGGTACAGCCAGGACTTGGTTACGACTGGTCCAGGGACTGTGACCAAGGAACTGATGAATGTAGCCATCAGCAAGTTTCCCTCCCTTGACATTGATAAGCAACACTTGTTGCACTGTATCCTGTATTTCTGTGACACACCAGGACCTGATAAGGAATATGAGAAAGAATTATTTAAAAATCGTGCAAATAGATTGGTATTGCGTAACTTGTACTGGGATGCAGAAGGGAATAGTGTAGCCAGCTGTTCATTGCCCCAGGAGTTTTTTGCTCTTTATAAATCTAATTGAATACCCCATGTTAGCTTGTGGAAAAATAAAAATGTAAAATGGGCAGACCCTAGGGGAGAAAGTCACGAGATGGGAGAAACAAACAGAACTGTAACTATCACGACAGGGAATACAAGTGCAGAAATTGAATTGGGTAACTCAGACTAACCCAGCTGTGCACTTATATTCTTGCAAAGACAGCTGATGGACACTCCTACTAAAGGAGGAAGAAAACGCCTTGCAGGATATACCAGAGACTCTCTGGTCAACAGGAAAATCAGATGTAGGACTCATTCCTACAGCAGGGCCAGTTAATATCACACCAAAGTCAGCATTTAGACCACAAAAAAGGCAGTATCCCTTAAGGAAAGATGTAGAGGCAGGAATTAAACCTATCATAGCAGCTTTACTTAAGGGAGGGGTGCTAGTGGAATCTCCCGATTCACCATGTAACACGCCTTTATTTCCAGTTAGGAAAGCCAACGGAAAATGGCGTATGGTCCAAGATTTACAAGCAGTAAATGACGCAGTAATACCAAGGGCACCCATAGTGCCAGATCCACATACCCTGTTAAATTACTTAAAATCTCAACAAAAGTATTTTTCTGTGGTAGACATTAGCAATGCATTCTTTTCAATACCGATACACCCTGATAGCCAGTATTGGTTTGCATTTACATTTCAGGGAAAGAGATACACATATACATGCCTACCACAGGGATATTGTGAAAGTCCAATGATATTCTCACAAGAAATGGCAAGCAACTTGGCAGGATTCAACCCACCGAAAGGTAGTCAGGTTTTACTTTATGTTGACAACATTTTGTTAGCGGCCCCCACCCTGCAGGATTGTAGGGAAGATACCATAGCACTTCTATGATTTTTAGCCGCTGAAGGACATAAGGTAAACAAAAACAAACTGCAGCTCTGGAAAAAACAGGTTAAATACCTAGGATATGTAATATCCAAGGAAGGTAGAACATTAGATGAGGACAGAAAAGTGGCAACTTTACAAGCACCAAAACCCACTATCAAGAAGGAAATGATGTCCTTCCTGGGTACAACTAATTTTTGTCAAAGCTGGATTCCAAACTATGCCTTGGAAACTGCACCTTTAACTGATCTTATATATAAGACGTCTATGGCAGCGCAGGATTTGTTACAATGGACACCAGAGGCAGAATCTGCTTTTTGTAAACTGAAGCAATTAATAGTGTCCTCACTAGTTCTGGGATTGCCAAACTATCACAAATGTTTTTTCCAGACTGTAGATTGTAAGCAGGGTTATATGACATCAGTACTAACACAACAGCATGGGGATAAGCAACGCCTCATTGCTTATTATTCATCACAACTGGACCCAGTGGCACGGTCCTTACCCCACTGTGTACAGGCAGAAGTTGCAGCAGCGATGGCAGTACAGGCTTCAGCCTCAGTAGTCTTATTTCACCCCCTCACTTTGAGGGTACCCCATGCAGTCGCAATTATTTTATTGCAAGAAAGGTGGCATATCTATCCCCTGCTAGACATCTCTCCTGTATGACTATCTTGTTGAGCCAACCTCATATGACAATTGAACGATGTATGACTTTGAACCCTTCTACTCTGCTTCCAACTCCTGCAGACGGCACAACGCACCGCTGCCTGCAGGTGATCGAGCAAAAGACATTACCTAGAAAAGATCTCATGGATGTCCCCTTGGATGATGCCGAGGTGACATACTATGTTAACGGCTCATGCAAGAGGGGTCCTGCAGGACAGAACCTAGTAGGACATGCAGTAGTTTCTGATACTGAGGTTGTAGAAGCAAAGTCCTTACCACACAATTTATCTGCGCAAGCAGCATAATTGATTGCCCTGACACGGGCATGTATTTTAGCAAAGGGTAAATGTGTAAACATTTTTACTGATAGCCAGTACGCTTTTTCCACTGTACATGTGTTTGCACAACAGTGGAAAAACCGGGGAATGATAACATTTACTGGCAAGCTTATAAATCATGCAGTTTATTTTAGATCTTTTAGAATCTATTCAGTTACCTCAAAAAGTGGCCATTTGCAAATGTACAGCTCACACTAAGCAACAAGATAAGATTTCAAAAGGTAATGCGAGAGCTGATACAGCTGTGAAACAAGCAGCTACAGAAGTATTTATTTTAAATGAGGAATTACAACCCTCTGAAACTTTAAATCTAGATGTTAAAACAATGCAGACACTCACTATGCAAGCTGAAAAACAATGATGGATAAAAAGAGGAGCAATCCTCGAAAAGGGGCTGTACATCTCTAAAGAGGAAAAAACAATACTACCCTCTAATTTGTTTCGCTATGCGGCATTGTTGAGCCATGGGCAGTGCCATGTCTCAACAGGGGGGATGGTACAGCTAGTGAAACAAGTATTCACAACGTACTGATTTACAAACTACTCTAAAACATTTTGTTTAATGTGTCAGATTTGTAACAAACGTCATGCACAAGGGGCAATAAAGCCCAAGCAAGGGAGTTTTCCCACACCACCATATCCGTTTCACACTATCTGCATGGATTTCATAGAATTGAACAAATGTGAGAACAAAAAGTACTGTCTTGTCATTATAGATATGTTTTCCAGGTGGGTGGAAGCCTTTCCAACCAAAAATCCGGATGCAGCTACAGTGGCAAAAGTACTTGTCAAGGAAATTATTCCTAGGTTTGGCATTCCGGAAAGATTCTACAGTGACAATGGAACACACTTTCTAAATCAAACCATACAGCAGTTGAGTAAGTATTTTGGTATTTCTTTAAAAAATCATTGTGCACATCATCCGCAGTCTGCAGGACTGGTTAAAAGGCATAATGGTATACTGAAAAGCAAATTGAGAAAATTAATAGCTGAGACAGGAAAAACTTGGTTGTACTGTTTACCCCTGACACTGTTGAACATGAGAACTGTCCCTACAGCAAAAGGACTGACTTCTTTTGAAAAACTGTTTGGAAGAGCTTATTATACACCCCAGTGGAAACTTCTCATGTCATCAGACCAGGAAGCTGATTTTACATTAGCTGAATATATGAAAAAGTTGAGTTCTAGACATCTGTTGCAGTCTGTTTCTGTTTCAGATAAAAAATGAACCGAAACACCGGAAGTTGCAGTGACACCAGGAGACTGGGTATGGATCAAAATAATTAAATGGAAGAATTGGACATCGCCGAGGTGGGAAGGTCCCTACCAGGTGCTTCTTTTGACACCTACTGCAGTCAAGATAGCAGAACGAGCTTCGTGGATACACCTGACGCACTGCAAGCTGGTAAAAATCTTTGAGTTGGACAAAGACCTTACCTCTCCATCGGGACCTTAAGCACAAAAGTCTGGCTACAAAGGGAGGTCAGATCAATAGGAACTGATCCATCTCAAATGCAGTGAAGCAATCATCAGTGCTAAAGGTCCTATAGGGCACAGAGTAAGATCACATGTCCTAAGTGAGATGATGGAATCAAGTAAGATCCAAATATACCTACTTGGAATAATCGGAGAAAACGGAAATGCAGAACCGTGTCTACAAAAATATTACATGACCATCCTGTTGACTGTACTGATATCAATAATCTTTTTATTTTGGCCATTTCTTTTCTCAGCCACACAAGTAGAATTAAATAAGCATGCAGAATGGCACCCGAACTTCAATACTTACCAGGCAATCAAATATGTGTATGTTGAAACCTTTAATGTTTCGAATTGCTGTGTCTGCACAGCTCTACCAACAGCATATGGGGGGGTTACTACTAACTTCAGTTCCCCTTGGGGCTAATGAGACCTGGGAAAACCTAATTCATGATACATCAAATGTCACATCAAAAGATAAAGTAGCATTGCACGTGTCTATTCATCAGAAAGGAACCGTGTGTTTTTACAAGAATGATACAGTCAAGGTAGGATGGAGCTATTGCAATGTAACAGTTCTCTATAGATGCTACACTAAAGCTAATAACATTGGATCCTATTGCAACATGAGCTATGATTCATTTGTTGAACTGATGCATAGGACAATTGAAGAAGTGAAACATGATACTGTCCTCTACAAACAACTGTCTATAATCGACAGAAAAATGTTTCACGCAGGACAAGGGTATGTTTATAGTAAAGTTACTACTAAACTGGAAGATTGTTACTTTATATGCGGAAGAAAAGCATATAAATGGCTACCCGAAAATTGGTCTGGTAGCTGTTTTTTGGGGTACCTGGTTCCGGCCATACGACATACAGCAGTTTTGCCTCAAGGAAAAATTCGGAACATCCGAGAAATCAAGAAGCCGGTCAATCCAGTTGGACAAATCAATGCACCCTGGAAATACCATCATGACTTAGGCCCAGGGAATAACAATGGACTGGTGCACATGGATTTGGGTGATACCGTCATATCATGGGCAGGCGTATTACCAGCATATGGAGCAACAAAATCAATCTGGGAACTGAGAAAATTGTCTAAACTTGTCGAAATAATGAGTAATGCAACCTTTTCTGCCCTAGAATTAGTAACCAATGAACTGACAGCCACGAGAACTGTGGTGCTTCAAAATCACATGGCTCTCGACTTCACCCTAGCAGTGAAAGGAGGTACGTGCACTTTAATCCAGGAGGAGTGTTGTTCGTATATTCCTCACTACAGACACGAGATAGACAAACATCTTGAAGTAATTCAGCAAGTGTCGGCCATGACCAGACCAGGACCAAATCCATTGATGGACTTTTTTCAGAAATGGTTCAGGGGTTGGGGTAGCATCCTGATGAACATTCTGACTGCTATCTGTGCAGGGATAGCCTTACTGATGGTGTGTGGGTGCTGCTGCCTCCCCTGTGTGAAAGGACTAGTTAAGAATATTGTAGACACTTCAGTTTCAGAAACTTTGTACCAGGATGCTGAAACTGAAGAATTACTCACAAACTGAGAATGCTTTCATGGGCTTAAACTAAATGACTCTCTTAACTGCAAATTTATTTATTTATTTATTTTATTTTACATTTGTTGACCGGGATAGTCCAACTGGATGCATGTCCATTTTCAGCTGAGGCCCGGGGAGAAAAGCTACAAGGGTAAGCAGATACAGCATTACATAATACCAGCATTACATATTACAAACAGACTATTTACAGAGATTACATAAGTAAGCAAGTTAAACAAGTTCCACAAGTTACAGTTAGTCCTGAGCACAAATCAGGATTAAATTAAATTACACAGTAAACTGGTTAACAGATTTTAACACATTCGAGTTAGCCAGGCTTGATACATTGACATAGCCAGTTAAGTGACAAATGTTGTTTGAGTCTAGTTTTAAATTGACCTAAGGTGGAAAGTAAGGTAATATCAGCTGGAAGAGAGTTCCAGGATCTACTAAGAGAGTTTGAAAAGAGAGAATCACCGGCTGTGTTATTAATTTTGCTAGTCTGAATTAGTAGTTTGTTAGAGGATCGAAGCGGTCTAGGATTGTTATAGGGGGTGATAATATTTTTAAGTTCAGGAGTATTGTCCGGATTATAGTGGATTTTATAGGCCATAATCAGTTGGTTATACTGGATTAGGCTAGGTAGTTCAAGCCAACCAAGCTGATTTAGATTGATGCAATGATGTGTCCTAAAAGGCAGCCCAGTGGCAAACCTGGCAATGTGGTTGTAGCAAATTGAGAGTTTGTTAAGGACAGTCTTGTTTAAATTCGAGAGTAGAGGGGATGCATACAGAAGGGTTGAAAGAAGGTGAGAGCGAGCTATGGCAATTTTAGCTGGAGGGGTTAGGAAGGATTTTATTCTGTAAAGTGACCCTAGTTTTTTATTGATGGTTTTGATAGTTTGGTTAATATGTAGGTCAAATTTGAGATTATTGTCTATGATGACACCTAATAGTTTTGTAGATGGGTCAGGGGAGATTATTGTGCCATCATTTGATTTTATGGTAAAGGTGAAAGCGGTAGACCTACGTGTTGGTGAAAATAACAGCATTTTAGTTTTTTTGGGATTTAGGATCAGACGATGTTCAGAAAGCCAGTTTTCTATTGTATTAAAGGTGGTCTGGGTAGCTAACCATAACTATACTGGAGATGTGGCTGAGCAAATCAGAGTAGAGTCATCAGCATATTGGATACAGCTGACTTTTGGGATGACAGTATAAAGGTCGTTAATGAAGATGGAGAATAGCAAGGGCCCTAGTATAGAGCCTTGTGGTACTCCGAGGGTGTTAGGTAGAAGGTTAGAGAGTTTGTTCTGCCAGAGAACAGCCTGCTGTCGACCATTCAGGTAGGATTGAAACCACTGGAGCGCTCCAGTATCTAGACAGAATGTTTGCAGGGTGTGGATTAAAAGTTGGTGATCAACCATATCGAATGCCTTGGAAAGATCCAAAAAGAGGGCCGAGGATATATAATTATTGTTGTGATTATGGTTTATGGTGTTAGTAAAGGCTAGGAGGGCTGCCGTAGTGCTGTGATGAGGACGGAAGCCATGCTGAGTGCCTGCCATAAGGCGATTTTGGATTAGGTGGTGCATGAGTTGTCTATGAATACATTTTTCCATAATCTTTGCAAGTGGAGAGAGTATAGCTATTGGCCTATAATTGGAGAATTCAGTAGAGCTGCCTCCTTTGTGAAGTGGGATTACATAGGATATTTTCCAGATAGTGGGAATTTTAGCTTCAACTATGGTTCGCTTGATTAGTATTGAGATGGGGTAAGCAATAGCATCATTTGATTTTTGTAGGTACTCGGCAGGGAGTTGATCAGCAGAAAGTGTAGTGGGTTTTAATTTTTTGATCAAGGTACGGATAAGTGAAGTGGCAACTGGTTGGAAGCTAAACGCAAGTAGGTTTCTAGGGGTGCTACTTTCAGGACCAGGGGAGCTAGGAGGTAATTGGCTAGCTAGGGCTTGAATTGTCTCAGTAAAGAATTGGTTAAAACTATCAGAAACATCTTCAGGGGTTTTATCAATAGTAGCAGCAGGGATTGGGGTTGAAGTTTGTCCAGGATGTAGTAGATTATTTAAACCTGCCCAAAACTTCTGAGGGTTATTTTGATTTACTGTCTGTAAATTATAGTAGTATTGTTTTTTTTTTGTCTTGTAAAATTGATTTGTTGGTTTCGTTCCTGGATTGCCTGTATTTAATGTGATCTTGAGGGTCTTTAGAAGAATGCTATAAAGCCCATGCTTTGTTTCTAAGGGTAATTTTGAGTTTAGACTCTATAGAAAGCCATGGTGCAGTTTTTGCCTTGGTTCTCTTTGAACGAACAGGTGCATGCAAATCAAGGATCTCAAGGAATTTGTTCTTAAAGTATGCTACTGCTTCCTCTAAGGGGAGGTGCTTTAGAATAGACCAATTACATGAGTTTAGTTCTTGTTGGAATTTGGCAGGGTCAAAGTTTTTATTGTTTCTAACCTTTCTGAGTAAGTGTTGTTGGGAATTAATGGTTTTGTGCTTAATTACATATGTGAGAAGCTGATCGCTTAGGCCATTAAGGAGGGTACCAGAGGTGTACAGTTGGGGGTGACTGTTTATGAGCACCCAGTCAAGTATACTTTCTTTTTGGTTGGGTTTACCTATCCTGGTAGGGGTGGATATGATTTGTGTAAATGCATGCAGGTTAATATGGGTGGTTGGGGATTCTAAGGAACGGCACCCCAGTCTATGTTAAAGTCTCCAAGTAGTAGGGTTTCTTGGGGGTAGTGACATGATAACCAGTGCAGGATATCTTCAAATGTAGATATATTGTTACCTGGGGGAATGTGCATACAGATATTAATGCATTTATTTTTATTAAGTTGCAATTTGGTGGCAAGAATCTCAGAGTTATTAATCTGAGGAGGTTGTATTACATCTATGATGACATTCAACTCAGATTTATAGAGTACAGCTACCCCACCCACCCTTCCTCGAAGCACGATCCAGCCTGTGTATGTTGTACCCAGGTGGTAACACTTCATTGTCTTTAGTGTTAGGTTTTAACCAGGTTTCAGATAAACAGAGAATCTCAGGGGAGTGGACATCCAGAAGTGCATGCAATTCATGTACATTATTAATGCTTCTAATATTGAGTTGACAGACTAGGAGAGAGTTAGTTGGCCTATTAATTGTAGGTTTGTAGCTTAGATTACAAGTAGAGGGGGTATGTGTATCTGAAGTGAGTGGGCCAGGGTTGGGGTGAATATCACCACCAAGTATTAGGTTGAGTCTATACTTGGTGATGAACTTCAGGAATTTGTTTATTAGTTTGTGGTAGTGTTTGGATCTAGAGCTAATGTGCCTGGGGTTGAGATGTTGATAGACTGAACAAGATGTTGGATAGGATCTGGTACTGTAAGTATGGTTGAAGGTGGAAGGATTTACAGCTGAGGTGATAGTATGTCCTTTTGGGACCTGAAATCCCATAAGAAACTGGTTTTCATACAAGGTAAGGAGGTATGGTGTGAACAAGAGGGGTGTGAACAAGAGGGGTAGTAAAGAGGAGTATATCATTATATGTGATTCAGCTAGTGAGTGAAGGAACTGTTTTACCTGTGATGCAGCACCAGAAGATAGAGTGTTGAGGTAAAGGTACTGGAAGGGGGGATGGGAAAATGCCAAATGAAAGCTAATAGGTGCTATTAAATGTAGGTAGTAGAATAGGGGTGGGTGGAATTATCCCAGATGAAAGCAGATAGGATCTAGAAAGTGGGGGAGTGGCTATAGTACTCTAAATTTAGAGGTACTGGGGGCGGGAGGAAATTGGGGGCAGGGAGGGGAGCGAAGAGAGTCCGAGCATAGCGAGGGTGAACATAGCAGGGCTATTGCAGTTTACAAGGTTTCCTAAGGTGTCCTAAAGCTATAAGGTAAGTATTACAGCTCTAATGTAAGAGTCAAGTAATAAAGGATGCCTTGCTTGAACCTAACGTGCATTGGTCTTTGAAGTTTTTCTTTTACAGTCTATCTCTGATATTTTGATATAAAATGATTATTAATTCAACAGCTGCAAATATTTAATGAAAGTGTTCAAACTCATAAATTAAATTCTGTGATTGCAAAAAAATAAATTAATCGAGTTAAAAAATAAAACTAAAGCAGACACAGCTTATAACTAATGAACTATTTTCACAGAATGGTCTGTAAAAGAAAAGGTTGTTAGATACATTCAGTATTGGTAGTAATACTTAATATCATTGTATTAACTATGTAAAATTGCATTTTGACTTGTATCAAAAAAAGACTAAAGTGTTTGTTTCCTAATGTGTTTCCTATAAAAATAAAAGTGAGGGAATGCTGAAAAATAAAGCATAGAATAAAAAGTTTGCTTGAATATATGTATAGAGTTTAGCAATGTAAAATGGGCATTCATACTATATGTATAACAGATCACCTTCTCTTCTTTACAGCATCAGAAAAA
This sequence comes from Protopterus annectens, assembly GCF_019279795.1. Taxonomy (NCBI): domain Eukaryota; kingdom Metazoa; phylum Chordata; order Ceratodontiformes; family Protopteridae; genus Protopterus; species Protopterus annectens. Next base: position 1,240,192,478 of record NC_056735.1, on the reverse strand, counting down.
AGCCTAAAAAAGCAATTTTGGAAAGCAAGTAACTGATGTTTCCTTTCAGGCTTTTGATTGTGTGCATCCTCACATTAGCAAAAGTGCTTACAAGTAAACTATAAACAGACATTACATGATTTCCCACAGAAGACCAAAAAAGATACCAAGAGGAAAAAACAATATCTATGTGCATGATGAGAACTGTATATAACTGCATTAATTCAGCTATGTGAAAGGTATTATGTAGAAACCTAGGTTTCGAGATAACTGGAAAATGGAAAGTCATCATCATTCATATCTGTAATGAAGAAAAACTTTGTAAATATATGCTATAAACTGACAGAAGAGAACATGTGGTTTGTTATAAAAAGCTATTTACTGGTTACTGCTCTTAAAGTCAGGTGCTGCATCAGTGTACATTCTACAAGTTTTCGTGGGCAACAGACTGCGATAACTAGACTTTGATTTCATCAGTAAACAGCCAGCAAAACTTTGTGACTAAGTCCAGTCCAGCAAATTCCAGCACAGCATAGAAGCAGCACATACGTAAAATAACATTTTCAGAATCCAGTCTGTAATACAATGCAAAAGTACGTACAAAGGCAGTGTAGCTGCCTCTAGAATGCTTCTAGAATCCACGCCTTTCCAGTATGCCATCACAGAAGCTAAGGTTCTAATAGAATCTGTGTTGATACTACACAAATAGATTTGCCATGAGGGGAATAATAAAAAGAAACAGCAGAGGACAGCCATTTCAAAACACACTTTTTTGACAAGAGCTGTCCTTTCATTGTCCCATCATAAGAAATAAACAGCTAATCTGCTTTTGTAAAGGACTTAGTTCTGTCAAGACAGTATGTGTATATGAGTTACCTATCCACATCCTTTCTCCCTGGTTCTGGGGATCTAGATAGAACACTGGGAGATTGATGGCTTGATTCAGTGTAAACTCTGAAATAACTTTGGGTATAAATGAGGGATTTCTTCTTAATGTGAGACTATCTTTTTGGAAGGGAAGATAGGGTTCATGCACCATGAGTGCCTGCAACTCAAATACTCTTCTTGCAGATGTCATATTGATAAGTACAGTCTTTCATGTGATGAACCTTAAATCAGCCTTTTGAGTTAGTTCAAAGGGAAACAGAGTTTACACTTCCAGCATAAAGTTAAGATCCCAGGAAGGAGCCACCTGTTTTCTAGGTGGCTTAAGATGGAAAACTCCCTTCAAAAAACTGTTTTAACAAAAACACAGATAAAAGAGAAGGATCCATGGGCAGCAATGCTGAAATATCCACAAGATGAATTTTGACAGAGGAAAGTTACTCATACAAATGTTTAAGGACCAGTAGTACATAATCCATGATAGGGCCCTGGTTATTGGGTAGGCAACAACTTGCCAATATAAGATTTTTTTAGTAGAAGGATTTCTTGCTTCCTTTAGTGCCTCCTGCATGACTTCATGAAAGAGGTGCCTTAAAGCTATCAAAATTGAATCATCCAGGCTGTTAGTTCATGTTATTTGAGACTGAGATGTATCAAACTCCTCTTGTTTTGTGTAAGTCAAACCAATCTTTGAGGAATTTGTTTGGTTAATTCCATAAGAAGGGAAAATCAATTTTGCCTAGACCAAATGGAAGTTACTTAAAAGATATCTGGAGAGTCCTTCTGAATCATCAGAATTTACCCTGGAAATTGGTGGAAAGGAAGGAAATGCATAACAGAACACCCAAGACCACAGGAATGAGAACTCTGGTGCAGAACGTGTTTAGTTGTCTGTTTTGAAAGGAGGCAAACAGACATATTTGCAGTGTTCCCTACAAATGAGTCAATTCCTAGGTGAACCATTCATTCAATTTCCACTTGTGAGGTTCTGCCCTGTTTCTGCTTAGCTTGTCTGTCACTGCATTTTGCTTTTATGAAATGTAAGATTCTTGGAGGGTTATACATGCTGAAGAGCCAACTCTCAAGCCTTCATAACCAGCCTGCACAGAGGGTAAGATCTGGTGTTCCTCTGTTTATATACCACATCACTGTGCTGTTGCTCTGTAATTACCTGCAAAGGTCCCGAGAACCACAGATAAAAAAAAAAGAAGTTATGTACTTACCATAACATTCCATCTGTGTTGTCGATCTTAATTTATCATTGATATATGGGACTCAGTTCCTACTCTCGGAACCAGCTGATGAGAACCAAAAACTGTCGAGCTAAGTCCCTACCCAGAATGTTCCTCTCTATATTACCTCAGATTGAGTATGCAACTATAAAGGAAGATAGGAAAGACAGTCTAATAACAACTGAAGAGGCTATGCCCAAGATAATAACAACTGAAGAGGCTATGCCCAAGATCATACATGAAATAACAGATAACCAGGACTAGAGTCCGTTCCTCCAAAGAGTCTGAAGGAGGGGGAAGGAGGGTGGGTTGTCAAGGTTAAATGAAAATCGACAACACAAATGGAATGTCATGGTAAGTACATAACTTCTTTATCTGATGCTGTCAATCTTCATTTATCTTTGATGCATGGGACAGAGTCCCCAGCTACCTTGTATCTTGGGAATCTTTATGGAAGGGTATTCCTGAGCACCATAGAGCCAAAGGATGCTCTTCTCCTGAAGACCAGATCCAAATTGTAATGAGTGATAAAGGTATGTGGAGTAGCCCAGGTTGCTGCTGCACATGTCTGGAAAACAGCAGACGTGGATATTGACGTTGAAGTATGCAATCTCAGTGAGGCTGGTAGTTGGAGGTTTTTCTTAATGTAGATGAAGCTTATACCTTCCCTTAACCATTTAGATAATGTGATCTTTGAAACTGGGTTACCCAAGGATGGACCTGAGAAGGAGAAAGTATCTGGTCCAACTTCCTAAATTCCTTAGTTCTACTGAGATAAAATCGTAGTTGTCTGTGAATATCTAGTAAGTGTAAACAATATTCTCCCTTAGAGAAATTAGGGAAGAAGACTGGTAAATCAATAGTTTCCAATACTACTTTTGGAAGAAAGGATGGATTGGTTCTTAGTGATACCTTGTCCTTATAAAAAATCAAGTATGGAGGTTTTGAAAACAAGGCATGAATCTCTGAAATTCTTCTGGCAGTTGTAACGGCTACCAACAAACTAGTCTTCCAAGAAAGAAACTTTAAGTCACAAGTAGCTTCTGGCTCAAAAGGGGAATGGACCAATGACTGTAGAACCATATTAAGATCCCAGGGAATGAGAGGGCTCCTATAAGGTGGTTTTTAACCTCAAAGTTCCTTTGATAAAAACTTTACACAGCCTATGTGGAATTAATGAATGCTCTTCAAAGCCACCATGGAAGTTGGAAATAGCAGCTAGTTGAACTTTGATGGTAAAAGAAGAAACTCCTTGTTCAAGAAGTGTAGCTAAGAATTCTAAAACCTTTTCAACTGGTGCCAAAAAAGGATCACTTCCAATATTATGTGCCCAAATAGAAAAGCTTTTCCACTTACTGTGGTAAAGCTTCCTAGTGGAAGTCTTATGGGAAGCCAACAAAATTTTTCGAACCGGAGAGAATAGATTATCCCACCTGGTGATCAATGGAATTGGAGGAGCTAAGCTATCAGCTTCAGGTTTTTCAGTTTGGGATGAACTAGTCCCAGTGGATGGGACAGGAGGTCTGGATAGGGGTCCAGTCCATAGACAGTGAATTAGGTGAGGCCAAAGAAAGGAGAACCAAACTTGTCACAGCCAGACTGGAGCAATGAGAATCACCTTGCTCTTCAACCTGATGGCTTTATTAAGAAGTGAGGTATTAGTTGAATGGGGAAATAGGCATAGAGCAAACCTGATGGCAAATCGTGAAAGAGAGTATCTCTCCAGGACTCCCACTGAGGGGGGGATTAGGACAATGTAGCTGCTGCACTTGTTGGTCAGAGGTGATGCAAACAGGTCACAGCAAGGCTGGCCCCAGTGATGGAAAATCTTTTTTGCCACCCTGAGATTGACAGACTACTTGTGAAGCAGGAGGATGCATTTGTTCAGCTTGTCAGCTATCATGTTTGAGCTGCCCAAGATGTGCTTTGCTATCAGAAAGCAGTTGGAAAAAAATTGCCTATTGCCATACTCTGAGAGCTTTTTGACACAGGGGATAAGACTTGGTTCCAGCCTGTTTGTTGATATACCAGACTACTGACATGATGTTTGATTGAATTGCAATCATTCCCAGAGGAGGGCAGCTTGGAAGGCTTGCAATGCTAAGAACACTGCCCTCAGTTCCAGAACACTGATGTGTAGACTGGCCTCTGTCAGGGACCAAGTGCCTTGGACTGTTCTGCCCAGATAATGCCCCCCACCCCATCTGGGAGGTATCCGTGGTCACTACAGCCTTGGGTTGGGGTGAAATAAAGGGTTAGCCTAAAATAATTTTATCTGATTCCATCCACCAGGATAAGTCCTTCTTGCAGCAGTTGGTGATTCAGATGAGATGCATCAAGGAATGAGTGAGGACAGAGCATTGGGATGCTAGAAGCCACTACAGAAGTCACATGTGATATCTTGCTGGTGGAACCAGCATTATGGCCACTGCCATGGATCCTAGAGCTTGTAGAACTAATAAAGCAGGAACATTGTCATGGGAGAGAATAGCTTCTACCTGGGACCTTATCTTCTGCAAACTGTGAAGAGAAAGGGATGCCATGCACAAGGTTGTATTCAGGGAGGCTCCTATAAACTCCAATTGTTGAGTCAGACTTAGTTGGAATTTCATATGATTCATCATGATACGTAGATGAGCACAAGTATGTAGAATAAAATCTCATGTCTGTTCTAGTAGATGCCTGGTGGTAGTTGCAATGAGCCAGTCACCTAAACATGGAAACAACTGAAGTCTCAAGTGAGCTGCTTCTGCTGCCATACACTTGGTGAACACCTGGGGGGGGGGGGGCTATGGTGAGACTGAGGGGCAGAGCTCTGAACTGATATTGACTGTCTATCAGCCAGAAGCGGAGGAACCTTCTGGAGCTCTTGTCCATTTTTATATGGTAATGCATGTCCTGGAGGTCTCTAGAGCACATCCAATCATCTTTCCCTAAGAAGGGAAGAATAGACTGAACTGTGACCATCCTGAATTCTGTCTGTTGAATAAACTTATTTAAAAGGCTGAGGTCCAAAACTGGTCTCCAGTCCCCTGTCATACCTCTCAACTGTACAGATTTTCACCAAATGCCCAGATTTTGGCCTTGTATTTTTGGTCCGTTTTTCATAAAATTGTGGTTTTCTGAAAAATTAGTGCTAAATCATTAAAGATTGAAGTTAGAAAATAATGAAGACATTTGAGTTTCAGACTTCATATCCTTCAGAAAATTCATGCTAATACAAAACCTGCTATTCTATCAACTTTCTAAGTTTGTAAGAGCAATATTTAAAAAGTGTCCCTATTTTTGGGCCTTTGTCCCACTTTTATTTATGTTTTTGTCCAGATTTCTTGCTCTAAGAGGTTGAGTGGTATGTCCCTTGTTGTCTTTTGGCACCAAAAAAAACCTTGAGTAGAATCCAGATCCTATCTGGTCTAGTGGGACTTCTTGGATGACTCTTTTTTTCTAGCAGAGTTTGAATTTCCAGAGCTGCCTGATCCCTCTGATTAGGAGGAACATCGGGAATTCTTCTTCCTGTTCTTGGAGTGAGTATGAAGGGACTGTAGTATTCTCTAGCAATGATCCTTAGTACCCAAGTATCTGGGGTTATCTGTCACCAGGGTGGTGAGTGCAAGAAACAGCCAAAACCAGGGACAAAGGAGCAGTGGTCTCTAACACCTCAGTGAAGGTTAGAGGAAGAATGTCTGGTGGAGTCCTTGGAGAGAAGTTCCATCTCCAGAAGGGAGCGAAACCTGGGAAGAGACTGAAAGACCCCTAGCCATGAAGAGCTGATACACCAAATTCATGACGTTGACTTCTGTCAGATTCCTAGAAGGAATGGACAGAGAATGCTGAGGGGGATTCCTGTCTCTCTAAAAAGGGTCTTGGAAGGTGTCCCACAAAGGGATCTAATAAGGGAGAATACCTAGGCCTGGGAAGTGAAATAAATCCTGGTTCTGAAGTTGCTGATGGCACCGTGGAAGGAACTGGTTCCAAAATTACAGATGCTACCATAGAAGGGAACCAGCACTGATGGGGGTGAAGTAACCTGGACAGCTGGCACCGTGGTGGTCAGCACAGAAACCTGCGGTGTCGAACTGGTCACAACATTCAGTGCCGAGGAAGTTGGTACAGTAAATTTTCTGGCACTTAACTTCATTTCTGCAGAGTGTGTGAGAACAGAAGATTTAAATCCTTGTGTGCCAGAGCTGAAGGGGATGCTGGCACCGAGAGACTCCTCTTCTTACCAAGTTCAAATTTAGAGGAAGAGGAAGACAATGGCAAGGACACATCAGATTTAGATGTTCTAGGTTGACTGGACAAAGCCTCTTCAAAAGAAGTTTTAATCAGTCCCTTCAAAATCAGTTTGTTTTTCCTTTCTGTGAGGACCAGGTGACTAAAGGCTTGACAAATAAAGTGATCCTGTTGTAAATGCACCAAGCCCAAGAGTTTGGCATTTTTCTCCCACAATCACAACACTGTTTAAACCCAGTCGTTCCTTTGCTTTTATCTGCCATTTTGACTAGTAAAGAAAAACAAATATCAACTGGCAGAAAAACATACACACAAAGGAAAAAAGTAAGAAGAGGAGTAAAATGCTACTAACAATGGTAGGTCAGAACTACTGAAAGGTAGGGAGAAAATGATAGAGCTACCAAGGCTGGTAGAACAGGTACCATGAAGTAAGAAGATATATAACATACTCACAAAATAGAAGTATCTGACTACAACTGTAACAGAGAAAAGAACTATGCATTCACAAAATAGAAATAGAATATAAGTATAAAATATCTGCAAGAAAAACTATCAACAATTCAACAGGTGTAAAAGTTAAGTGGGTAGGTAGAAAAGATTTAACTAAGAAAAATAAGAAAAAATACACTTAGCTCAAGACAGAATTTGGCTGACTGGTCTTATTCAGAAGAGCAGCAAATCAGATCTGCAGTAATCTAGAGAGGGACATTCTGGTTAGGGACATAGCTCAATAATGTTTGGTTCTTGAGAGCTGTTATAACAGTCGAGCCAGTTCCAAGAGTCAGAACTGAGTCCCATTGTGAAGGATAAATGAAGACTGATAACATCAGATCAAATTTTATATCACGGATCACAACTAACACCTCTTTGACATTCATGTGTTTTGGTCTGTGCATAAAGTTCCACAGGCCTTGCACCTTTACCGCCATCAAAACAGTTCCCCAAGCAAAACTTGAAGTATCAGTAGTTACAGATTGACTTGGCACAGGATGAGAAAAGGAAATACCTGGATTTTGAGCTGTATGCCATTTTCAACAGTACAGTTTTCTGTTCACAAAGCTCAAAATTGGAGCCTGAAATTTCAGAAAATGAGGATGTAGGGTCCACCTGCTTTTTAAAAGCCACTGCGCTTTTATGTGTAATCTGGTGAGAGGAATCATGGGAGCCATAGAAGCCATGCACCCTGTGATATTCCATTGCCAAAGTCTGAGACTAAGTCTGAGGCTGATTGGAGAAGCACAAAAACATTTCCAGATCAAAATCCACCTTTTTCTGGGCATGAAAAACCTTTAGATGAGATGCATTTGCAAGGTAGCCCAGTAACACAACCGGAGTGATGGAGTCAAGGAGAATTTCTGAACATTTTCATCCAGAAAAAAGGAGGTTATTGTCCCACTGTACTCATCCCTCATTAGACCCTTTATAGAGTACAATGTCCTGTTTGGTATGTACCTCACAAGACATCTGCAACTGCTGGAAAGGATGCAGAAATACCTCACTAAAAGACTCACAGGCCTAAAGCACATGCCCTATGCTGACCATCTAAAAAAACTCCAGCTATACTCTGTGGCATATTGTCTACTCAAAGGAGATCTCTGCTTAACATACAAGGCCATGTCAAATCCTGAGCTGTTGGACATGCTACAAGAAATCCTAATCCCTCAGAGCCACACGCTCCAGGGATCTAAACCTTGTTATCACAATGAACAAAAACATGCTGGATGGATAGGTTCCTGACCCAGAGACTCCCCATACTCTGGAACAAACTGCCCACACATGTCAAGCAGAGCACTTCCTTGGCCCTCTTCAAAAGGAACCTTGACGATTGGATGGGAGATAGGAAATTCACCCTGGGGATCATGTCAGTCACCCTGCTAGACAGGGGTCCAGGGAAGTAAATATTGTGGGAAGAAATATCCAGAGAACTGTTATGGCTAGGCTTGTAAAGGCCCAAGGGCTGATAGCCTAGTACCAACATATGAGCATTTATTGGAACTCCAAATCAGTAATAAACAAGAAAGCCATGCTATGAACTCCTGACAACTGACAAAAGATTCCAAAGATAAGTAAGTTGTCAAAATAAGGAAATACATGAATGCCTTGCAGTCTGCAATGAGCAATTTCTGGAGCTAGACACTTTGTAAACACCATTGGAGCTGTTGCTAACTGAAATAATAATGCTGGGAACTGATAATGTGACTCAGAAAAAAAGAACCAGAGACATTTTTGAAGCCTGTGATTTTTGGGATGTGATGGTTAGCATCCTGTTGATGTGACAAATAACAGGCACTGAAGAGTTAACATTTTGAATTTAATAAGTAGGTTTAGGAAGAAAAGATCTAGAACTGGTCTCCGTGAAAGTTCCTTCTCTGAAACCCAGAGACTTTCTGAAGTAGAAGTATTTTCCCCTTTGATCTAAAGGTACTGGTTCTGTGACACACAGGATTAGCAAGTGTGGAAGAACCTGAGGAAGAAGCTTTTTTTTTGTTTGGTTTGGAGGGTGGGGAGGAAATACCCTGAAAGGAGGTTATGTGTATCCAGTGCCATCTGTAACCCTCCTGAAACACTTTTATCACACAAGAGTCTGGTACAATTTGTTGCCAAAGGGGAATACTGAAAGTTTCTGGGACAGAGCAAGAAAGATAGGGATCAAGGGGTGGGGGAGGGATACTGCTGGCATAGTCACTCTTAAGGATTAGACTGACCTTTGTTTCTGAAATTATCTCAGTTTTTTACTGTTTTCCTCCTGCCATATTTTCTTTGTTCAATGTTTGTCAGGATGTGGCAGGAATTTTATTTTGCTTTTTAAAAGAAGTAGAAGATTTAAGAGATTTGTACTGTGGGACTTAAAATCTTAGAAACTCCTGTAATTAAATTTCATGTTTTCATCAAATTATTTGTAAACCTGAGTAGAAGGGCCAAATAAAACCTCCTTATCTAAAGCAGAATTTAAAATCTCAGACTTTACTCCATCACCAAACATTTGGCTACATACCAGGCATACCTCCTCAAAACTGTAGCAGTAGCATTGGCCTTAGACATAATATCTGAACAATCATGCTCACTCTTCAAAACATGTTTACACACTTGAGAAAGATTAGAAATAATAGGATTCAGAGAAGTGCTACCTTCTGAAGGAAGTGTGGCAGAGTATTCTTCAATCTATAAACATAACCAAGAATAAACTTCCACATATATAATTGGTAGTTAAGAATTATGTATGTTAAAGGGAAAGAGAGCATTCTCTCACCAAATCTGTCTAATACCTTATCTTCTTTGTCCACAGAAGAATGATTGGTATTGACAAAAAGTCTGTCTCCAGCTAGCAAAGAGAATTGCATTTGGGTCAGATCTAAGATAAGAAAACAAGAACATGTTAACTTGAGATACTTTATAAAGTCTATCTGCCTTTTCAGGAACTGAAGGTTGAGAGTAAGGGTTATTACAGGCATTCTCCAAGGATGGCAAAATAGGAAGGAAGGGTGTAATACATGGAACATCCACTTGCAACATATCAAAATACCTTTTCACTTCAGAGAAACATCCACTTGCAAAAATATATAATTTATCCTTGAAACAGTTTCTAAGTAAAACTTCTTCAGTAGAGCTAGAAAGGACCAGCTTTCCATAGAATCTGAGTTTTTTTCAGTTTGAAAACTCCAAGACAAGAAGTTCTGTCTCTGTCAATATCCGAATCCTTTCACAAACTTTCCTTAGAAATTTCCTTATTGAAATTGCTCCCTGGTAAGGACCTCTGAGTTTCAGGATTAAAAGCCAACAATAACATCCTGGCTAAGGCAAGGGAATTCTTTTTACAAACAGACATCATGTCCTTAGATAAACAATGTATAACATTTTACTTTTTTCTTTGCAGGGACCTCTCTGAAAGAAGATCAACTAGGGGATGGTACTTCACCTCTGGAAAGAGGTATTTTTCCCTAGCAACCTTGAGAAGAACCTTCAGTAGTATCTCCACAGACCAAGGAAGATAGTTCTCCCATGCCTAGACTGGACACTGAGACAACTATAAATAGGCTCATGGCGGCTGAAAAGACTACACCAGATGAATCCAGAGTAATAAGTGAGTGGTCAAAGGAAGAATCATCAGTCAATAATGGTTGAGACACGGTCGGAGGCCACAGTGGTGTCTACGGCTTCTTAATGTTTTACTTTTGCTTTTTAGGTATGGCAGAAAAAGAACCAGCAGGACCAGAGTTAAGTATCCGTGCTGTAGCCAAAGATGAAGCCTGATTGCTGATAACTGCTTCTGGAAAGTGTCACTTAAAAGGTAAGTTGTCAGACAAGTGCTCCTAAGCAGCACTCGTACTTAACTTCCCTACAGCCCCTTTCAAAAATAAAGCACAAGCAATGCACAAAAAAATCCTGTTAGAACTCAAAGTCCCTTTTCTGTCAGGCACTGACATAAATAATGGAAGTTAAGTTCTCACAACATGTACAAAAACATTCAACTTAAAAATGTTTCCTGCCCTGTAAAACACTTAACAATCATTACAGCTTACCCGCACAATTAAAAGGTCTTAAAAACAGTACACTTTTAACATAAAAATTAGTCCTCAAAACATAAAAATAAACCCTGTTCTAAAAACAGCAGTCCCTAAGAGAAAACTCTAAAATTGTACGAAATACCATTTTTCTTACAGGGGAAATACTGCTTTTAGGCAGCAAATAAAATACAGAAATATTTTCTTAAAAGGTCAATAATGTGGAAAAAGTTCCTTTATGGGGAATTATCTTTTAGAAATTAATCTTGAAGTAGATTGCCGTTCCTGAGATGCCTCAGAGCTTCTTCTTCTCGAGGCAACAAAAACTACTGAAATTATCTACACTCTCACTGCTGTTTGCCTCTGAGGAGCCAGTCAATCAGCAGTCAGACTACGTGTGTGGGAGGGAGACAGACCTTTGTAAAGCTGGCCAGCTGTTATATCCTGGGCAGAATACAACGCCTATAACCAAAGGCTATTGCCACGGTGAGAATGGTGAATATTTTGAAAAAATGGAAAGAAACAAACAATCTTTGGCCTCAAAAATCTGAGCTATCTGGAAAAAAACTGATTCCTTGTCTCTGTACTCAGTGTCATGTTGGCCTCTGAAGGGATATGTGGCTCACTTATCATGCCATAGAGGATTCTGCTATCCTTAACATCCATTTTCTTGTTAAGTCAAATAGCACAGCCAACACTAAAACTTGAGATCATAGTGTAAATGAGGAAATAAAACTATTTGAAGGGACTGGTTCATCACTCAATGCGATTCTTTGGAAGAGTACCCTTAAATTTTCTCCAGGACTTACAGGCCTTGCCCTCTTTATAAGTGGGTATTAGCAAAGCACACATGGCTTTGTTCCAAGTGCCTTGCATTTCCTATGATTCTATGAACATAAGCCATCTTTTCTTGGTCAGACTCTTTAGCTTTATCTATAAGCTTTCCTCCCTTGACCATACGATGTCTCTTGTAATTTTTAGCTTTCTCCAGCTAACCATTAGCTGCTAACGGCTCCTCTCCTTGTTCAGTAGGTCTACAGGGCCCACCCTATCCTCCCAAGACTGAACTAACCCATATCCCTGGATAGTAAAAAGACAGAGAATACTAGTGTAGAGTCATATGGTTGATTGGGAGTGTGTCCTAATTCCACCACATTACAGCAGCCTTGACAACTCCACTATGGCTGGCTTTGGGAGGTGCATGCTCACTTCCGCACATATGCAACCTCCTGACTAAGAGTTATACTGCTTGAATTGTGGAGCTCGCCAGGTTCTTAATGTGGCTACTGCAGTGAGCCTTTGCTGCCTTCATCCCCCCCACTGGGATGAGTGAGCTGGAGTCATCTCCTTATTCCTCTCCTCTCCTGTCTATTCCTTCAATACCTGCACCACGTATTGAACATGGTCTTCTAGGAGCGCAGTCAGGGCTTTATTTTTCTGTAACAAGAGATCAGTTTAATATCTCTTATAACTGATCTTACTACAAAAGTTTCACTAATTCCCCCTAATGTTTGAAGTTTAGGAGAAAGATAATGCAGAAATATTGGAAAAAAGTTAAAAGAAATTAGTGAACATACACTTTCATGTTGTCCAATTATGTGGTACGGAAAAAGGTCACAAGTCATGCCTGCTTCCTTGTTTGGTTTTGGGACTCCACTCGTGACTGGTCAGCAGTCTGACTTGGAGTCAGCTACTTTTATACTGTGGGTTCCATCTGTGAGCCAGTTTGCAACCCACCTAGTGATACAGGGGTTGATGCCTAGCTTAGTGAGTTTTTGTACGATTCCTGAGTAGTGAATGGTATCAAAGGCCTTGGCCAGATCAAGGTAGGCTGTATGAACCACCTTGCCTTCATCCACAACTCTGGTGACTGACTCAAAGATGTCAACCAAATTGAGCAGGAATGATCTGCCCTTCACAAAACCAAACTGTGTAGGATCCAGAGTTTGGAGATTCCCTATATCCTTGTTTATTAGGTCCATGATTACGCATTTTGCTTTGCAAATCAGACTTGTCAGGCTAATTGGGCAATAATTCCCGTGGTCTGTAGTCACTCCTCCTTTGTGGAGAGGGATGACTGTAGCAGTGCGCCATTCGGTAGGGACAAAGCCTGAGGTGAGGCTGTGATTGAACAGGGCACACAGGTGAGGTGCCAGTTCACTCTGTAGTTCATGTAGAAAACAGCCAGAGATAATGTGAGGTCCCACAGAAGCTGTATTCTTCGACTTGGACAGTGCTGCTTTAACCTGTGCAGCAGTAATACTGGGTGCCTGGCAATCTACTCATATTGGGGGGTAAAGTTAGCACTGAATCTGTTGGCCAGTATATTGGCAATATCTGTTGGCTCGGTATAGGAGGTACCATTGTGCAGTAGCTCAGAGCAAATCTGAGTATTGCCATGTAGATTCTTTACATAACTATAGAAGGCATTGTGGTTGTCTTTACTGTCTGCTGCCATTCTGTTTTCATAGTTAGCTTTAGAGGATTTGATGAAGGTTCTCAAACTTTTGTTGAGGCTAATAAGGGAGTTTTTCCAGTCTTGGGACTTTGCCTTATTCTGCATCAGTTTCATCCTTCTGTTGTAGTTTGTTTATGGCAGGGGACCACCAGACTGGCTTCCTTTTTTTTGAGGAGAGTGTCTTAGTTCTATTGGGTATGGCGAGATCCATGCATTTGAGTACGTGTTCGTACAGTGTATTGGTGTATGATTCAGTGGTCATGCAATTATTCTCCATTTGCATGGGTGCCATGAAGTTGCCACCTCTGTTTTTTGGAACCCAAAGTTGGTGGTTACCTTTGTGGGGGGGGGGGTGGATTTCCAAGGTGATTAGTTTGTGGTTGGATCTAACCAGGGAGGAGTTGACTTTTGGTGTAGAGCAACAGCCACCCATGTTACTAATGACCATGTCAAGGATGTTGCTACTTCTAGTGGGGGTAAGAATGAGCTGGTCCAGAGCATTGGACTTAATGTATTCCAGAAAGCATTGGGCAAATGTATTGGTACATGAGTAGTTTTCCTAGTTAATGGAGGAGTACTTGAATTCACCCAGTATGAGAGTGTTAGTTGGACCCTAATATTCTCCAGGGTGCTTAGGAACATGGAGTGTGACTTTTGGGACATGGCTGGGGACCTATAGCAGGCTACAACCTGAATTGCTGTCTTACCCAGTGTTAGCTGCACCTGAAGTATCTCAGATGCATTATGTTGGGCTACCAGTGTGGAGGTGTGCAAATCCTTTATGAATATGGAAACAACCCACCTTTCGAACTTCGGTCCAAGTTCTGGGGCCAAAAGGTGTGGAATGAGTTATAGCCTGTAAGTGCAGGGGTGCTTTCTGCTGCTTGAACCAGGTCTCTGTTACTGCACAAATGTCAGTGTTCTCCATTTTAAGGAGTGCTTCGAAGGAGTGCATTTTGAGATTTAGACTTCTAGCGTAGAGCAGCATGGCTCTCAGATTGCATTTGTTTGTAGACGTTACAGTGGTAATTTGGTCTTTGGAACACTACTTAAAAGGCACTACAGGGGTGGCAAGAGCCTTGGCCAGTATCCGGAAGTCAGGGTAACAGATGCAGGCCATCTCTGGCAAAGTATCGAGGTCTGTCAATCATGTCATCCCAGGAAGACAGATACTGGATCCCTTAGACTGACACCAGAAACGTAGCCAATTGTTGAAATCAATCATTTTCTGTTTGTACTGTGGTATCATTCTGGGTGATGGTAGGATGTTGCTCAGGGCTAGGGTCATACTTTCCTCGGCTACATAATTCAAGAGCACCCCATGTCTCTTTTCATGTAGTCCAGGGAGGTACGTCTCAGGTTATTCACACCCACATGTACAATGACAGAGTCATATTTGTACCTGTTGTTGAGGGACCTGAGTGCATGTGTTATGTGGCGGATCCTGGCATCTGACAGGCAGCTGACTGTTACTTTCTCCTTATTCATCCTAGTGAGTGGGATATCAGTATGCCTTACTATCGAGTCACCTATGACTAGTGTGTTGGGCATGCTGTTTTGCCTTAGGGCTTTGCTTGAGTGGCACACTATTTAGGAGAGTTATGTGTCTCGTCAGGGAAAAACACTGACTGGGAAAAGTTCTGCAGCTGTTCATCAGAAAGCAGTGCAACCTCCAGACATGACTTCCAGTAACCTAATAGAACATATAAAACAGCTGGACACAGACCTGGTTAAAATAAATGAAACACTGATGGATTATATCAACTCAAACAACAAAATCCTGGAAAATGGAATAAGCTTTAAAGAGATATTCAGATGAGATGATCAAACTATAAAAATGTGGTTGCCTGTCGGCTTTTCCCGGTTAGGGGTCACCACAGTGGAACTCCGGTCCGCTAATGAGTGGCAGTAGATTTTCACGGTGCCGAGTTGCCAGCTCGACTCCCAACCTTCAACAAAGGCATGCCCATTCACGCATGTCTTTCGGAATGCCACTCGACCCGCGGGGAGGACGTGCTCAAACTATAAAAATCAGAGGTCTAAATGAAGAAAAGGCTGGCTGAATAGGAGACTGCTCAAGAAGAGATGTTTCAAACAATAATAGAATTAGAGGACAAAGCACATAGGGAAAACTTGAGATATTCAGCTGTACCAGAGAAGGAAGGAAAAGAGTGTATTAATTTTGTGAAAGCACAAATGAGCAACTGGACTGGTATTTCACAACAGGAGTTGTTACTTAAAAGTGCACATTGTGTGTATGCTCTAAATCTGGCTATGAGAAAGCAATCTAGACCTTTAATAGTAAAGAAGCAATCCTACCAGCAGAAAAAGTTGATTCTGACAAGACTGTGGCAGAAGGATAAAGTATTAAAAGTGGGAGACAGCAGAGTGTTTGTGGAGAATGACTATTCAATGTACACCAGGCAGAAGAGGAGTAAATTTATTCAACTATTCAGGGAATGTCAAGAATCAGGCATGAGATTCAAAATGCTGTACCCAGTTACCTTTGCAAATATGCTTCCCTGGAGGAGCAAAATAATTTTTTGATGAAGTGCACGCTAAGGAGGAAATACAAAAGTTTGTCCAACAAAAGGTAAGCTGTGAAACAGAAATGGATTATGCTTCTTATTCTTCTGGTAATAAAATCCACAAAGAGACTGTGCCAGTGAAACCTTTTCCAGTGTTTCAATGCAAAATGCTGGAGAAAAGGAAGGGAGCACGAGAGCTGACTAGAAGAACTGAGAGTAAGTTGGAAATGAAGGAGAGACAGGATCTGGGTGATGGAGATGAACAGCAATAAAATCAACAACTTGGAAATAGACTAACATGGAATTAGAAACCAATAATTATATTTGTGAAATATGACGGAACAAGAAATTCTGGAAATATTGGACTAAATTCTGGAAATACTGGACTTTTTTGGACATTGTTGGACTTGTGGGGGACTCTAAACCATATGCCCTACTTCATGTCATTAAAGTTCACAAAATACTTAGGGGAGGGGAAGAGGAGGAAGAAAGTTAACTGAAAGTTAAACATTTGTTCTTAACAGCACTTTTTTATAGTGTATGATTTTCTTTGCATGCTATAAAGTAAAGTTTCCTCAGTTATTTTTAAGTATAATGGGAATATTATTGTAAATAGGTTCTCCTGTTTTTTTCTTTTTTCTTTTCTTTCTCCCTTCCTTCTCTCTTTCTTGTTGTTCAGTTTTAAGAAATGTAGGCACTGCAATGTAAAATAAACAAATGAATAAATGACAAAAAAGAAGAAAAGTCTGGTTAAAAGAGCATGACAAAAGAAAAATGAATGTGCATTTTCTCATTCTTGCATGGGGAAATGACTGGATTAAGGCCCTTAGCTTGATCTAGTAACACATTTTAAAAGAAAGCAAGTAAATGAAAACGAATACTGAATATTATAATGCTTTTTTTCTAGCAAATCAATGTATGCTTATTAGCAATTATGTATCTGGTCATCATGTCACCATGAAGACAACATGATAAAGAGAAATTTGCTACAGTCTGATAACTACAAATTGGTTACAATCTGATAAATAGAAATTGCCTACAATCTGATAAAGAGAGATTCCCTAGAAAAAAAGACAAATTGGCTAGGGGATAGTGTTCTCTGATGCATTCAGTTGTTTCCCAGCTGGGAGAACTATAGAGATAAGACAAAACCCGACAGCACTTAGCAGAAGCACAGCGTGCTCTATGTGTCTTAGCAGGGATAACCTTTCTTTTAAATTAACTCAAGCCTGTGAGTATGGCTATTAGTTTGGGACACTTCTTCCTATTAAGAGGGTGAAGCTTCAATATTTGAACATGTAGATTTTTTGTGTGTTTGTATTAAGTTAATAGATTTTAGGTGGAGACTGGGGTGTGCTTTTGTTTTTGTTTTTTTTGAGGGCTTTCCATAAAACTAAAAGCTTTGTATGATATAACACAGACTCAAATGTATATGATAAGAAACAACTGTATAAAAGTTCAACCTGCCAAACACTGTATGCATATAAGGCAAAAGCTGGAATTAGACATTTAATAAAAAAAACTGTTATACAGTAAAGGTGGGAATAATAACTTTTAATGCACTGATGCTTTCTGTAATGTCTTTAAATGGCAATGGTCTCACAGATTAAATACAAAAAAAGAAAGAGTAGTGAACTATAACAAAAAATGTAGAGTGCAATTAGCTATGCTACAAGAAACACACTTGGAAATAATTGAACATATGCCTCAGACAAAGAAAGGCTTTCAGGATGATTATTCAATGAAATACCTGGGGCAAAGGAAAACAGGAATACTTATATTAATTGCAAGAGAAGCTCCAATAGTGATAGAAGAGGATAAAAATATAATAATGGTAAATGTACAGTTCTAAGGAGCTACAGGCATGGGAGAAGGACTACACTGGCAAGTATTTAAATTCCATCTAAAACTGTTGTAATGGAGTTTAAGACAATTTTGGGAGAAATAATCAGCTCTTAGCAAGAAATCTTACTTATAGATGGGGACTGGAGTTAGATTCGCAACAGTGAAGATATGTCTGGGGGGCCCAGAAGGGAAAGTATAACAAAGGAGTGTAGACCTTTGAAAGAATTTATGAAAATATTCGGCATGGAAGATGTGAATTCAGTAATTGGAGATTGGAGTTGTAATCACAACTATGTAGGTAAAAGCTGCACTCTCTAAAGCTAAAAACACAGCATCCATGGGACTGGACAACATCCCAGGCTGCATTTTACATGAACTTCAGAATGAACTGGTTCCCCACCCAAGCACCATGTTCAATCATAGCCTCACATCAGGCTTTGTGCCTACTGAATGGCACAAAGCAATAGTTATCCCACTCCACAAAGGGGGAGCCACCACTGATATGGGAAACTATTGCCCTATTAGCCTGACGAGCCTGATCTGTAAGGTCACGGAATGTATCATCATGGAACTCATAAACAAAGACATTGGTAATCTCCAAACTCTGGATCCCACCCAGTTTGGATTTGTGAAAGGCAGATAATGCCTCCTGAACCTGACCGACTGCTTTGAGGCAGTCACCTAAGCCGTAGATGAGGGTAAAGTGGTTCACACAGCCTATCTTGACTTTGCCAAGGTTTTCGACACCATCCCCCATTCTGGAATTATAGCTAAACTCACTAAACTAGGTATAAATCCATACATCACAAGATGGGTTGCCAACTGTCTCACTGACAGAACCTACACTGTAAAAGCTGCAGACTCCACATCTGACTTCAAACCAGTGATAAGTGGAGTACCACATGGTTCAGTCCTAGGAGCTTTCCTGTTTGGCATCTACTTTGAAGTACAGGCTAACACAGAAGGCCTTTGGCTAATGCAGTTCACAGATGACTGCAAACTAGGAGCCATAGTCAAGTCCCCAAATGATGTGGACATCCTACAGAAGGGCCTCACTGAGACAGATGCTTTTTTTCAGAGCTGTGGCCTCAAGCTCAATGCCAAAAAGTGCATTGTCATCCCCTTTGGTAAAAACTCTGTACCCATGAACTACCACATAGGCGGCAGTCTACTTAATGCTGAATGTGTGATAAGAGACCTTGGGACCCAGGTGGACAGTAGTCTCTCCTTTGATAATCACATCACTACAGTAGTCAGGAAATCCTTCTAAGTGGCACACCTCATCACAAAAGGGTTCTCATCCAGGAAAAAAGAGGTCATTGTTCCCCTCTACTTGACACTTATTAGACCCATTATAGAGTACAATGCCTCTTTTGGAATGTACCTCACAAGACATCTGCAGCAGCCAGAAAGGCCACAGAAGTACCTTACAAAGAGGATTATTGGCCTCAAACAGATGCCCTACACTGACCGTCTTAAAAAACTCCACTTTACTCCGTAGCATATCACCTACTCCGAGATGATCTCTGCCTAACATATATAGCTATATCAAACCCAAAGCTGTTGGACATGCTACACCTAAAGAAATCCCAGTCCCTCCAAGCTAAATGTTCTAGGGACCTAAGCCTAGTCACTACAATAAACAGGACATACTGGATGGATAGATTCCTGTCCCAGAGACTTCCCATACTCTGGAACAAGTTACCCATCTATGTCAAGCAAAGTTCCTCATAAGCACTCTTCAAGAAAAATCTTGATGATTGGATGGAAAATAGGAAATACACCCTGGGGATTACTTCTGTGGCTCTGCTCGACAGGGGCACAAGAAAATAACTTTCTTGGGTGGCATAAGCCAGGGAATCTTGTTGGCTAGGTTTACTTAGGCCCTTGGGCCAATAGCCTAGTACCTACCTATGAACCTATGAACCTATGAACATATTATTCCCCAAAATATAAAAACTGGGCTAGATTAGACATAATTTACATTTCACAGGAACATGTGTATTTAATTAAATGTCTTGATATGGCCCCAATAACTGTTTTAGATCATGTGCCAATAATAACTAAAATAAAAACACAGTGTAATGAAATAAAAATAAGACACTTGCACTTTCCCACCTACCTGTTGAAAAGAAAGGAATTTAAGGAATGGGTAGTGGAAATTATTCAGGAGCTATTAGAGAAGACAGACATTTCTTCTGAAACTTTAACCAGGGAGTGGGATAAAAGTAAAATGGATTTTAAAAATCCCACATAACAAGAAAAGGAACAACTAAAGAATGCTAACCAGAAAATAAGGGATTACCTTGATAATATGCATGAGTTTAGAAAGATCGCTGTTAAGAAACTGTTTTTTGTAAATAACCCTAGAGCACAAAAACATTTAACACAACTCATGCAACAGAAAGTAGAAAGGGTTGCCAACAAGCTTAGGGAACCTTTAACAAGGAAGGTAACAAGAGATACAGTTGAGGTACTAGAAATATATTGGAAATTCTATAAAATTCTGTATAAAGCAGAGAAATACATTAATCAAGAAAAGGTACAAATGGAAATGTTTACAGAAGAATTAAATATGCCAAGGTTAGAGGTAGATGAGGTTCAATTAATAACAGGATAGGAAGGCATGATATAAAAATGGTGATGTATAATAGATGATCGTCCTGTAGAAGTCTGGAAGCTAGAAAAGAAAAAACTGATAAAGATATGGAAGATTTTATCAATATTTTAAGAGGAAGAGAATTACCAACATCCTGGAAGAAAGTGTTGGTAGCTGTAACAGCTAAAGAGGATAAAGATTCATCATATCCAGCTTTATACTACCTTTATACTATATCACTAGGTTGGTTGCAAATAGAATCCACAGTGTGAAAGCAGCAGACTCCAAGTCAGACTGCTGACCAGTCAGGAGTTGAGTCCCACAGGGATCGGTCCTGGGTTCTCTCCTGTTTGGCATCTACTTCTCACAAGTCCAGGCCAACACTGAGGGACTCTGACTGACCAAGTTCACAGACGACTGCAAGCTGAGAGCCATTATTAACTCCCCAAGTAATGTAGACTTCCTACAGAAAGGCCTCATTGAGACCAATGACTGGTGTCAAAACCATGGCCTTAAGCTTAATGCCAAAAAATGCATCATCATCCCCCTTGGGAAAAACTCAGTTCCGACTAATTACCACATTGATGGGAGCCCACTGAACACTGAAGGTGTTATAAGAGATCTGGGGACACAGGTTGACAGCAACCACTCCTTCGACCACCACATTGCCACTGTGGCCAGAAAGTCCTTCTATGTGCACACCTCATTACCAAGGGTTTTGCATCCAGGAAGAAAGAGGTCATCATCACTCTCTACTCTTTCCTCATTAGGCCAATCATCGAGTATAATGCCCCATTTGGTATGTACCTCACCAGACACATGCAACCACTGGAAATGCCACAAAAGTACCTCACAAAGATGATCCTAGGCCTTAAACACATGTCCTACATGGACAGACTCAAAAAACTCCAGCTATTCTCTGTCTCATATCATTTACTAAGAGGCAATCTCTGCTTGACTTACAAAGCCATGTCTGACCCAGTTATGTTAGAAATGCTACATCTAAAGAAATCCCAATCCGACCACACCACACACTCCGCAGACTTCAATATCATTACCACAATCAACAGAACATGTTGGAGGGACAGGTTTATAACCCAAAGACTGCCCATGCACTGGAATAGACTTCCCATACATGTCAAGCAGAGCACTTCACTGGCCCTCTTCAAGAGAAATCTTGATGATGGGATGGAAAATAGAAAGTTCACCCCGGGGATCACTCCAGTGGCTCTGCTTGAAAGAGGCACTAGGAACTAATATCAGGCGGCATGATGCCAGGGCACTTCTATGGGCTAGGCTTGTAAAGGCTTCAGGGCCATTAGCCTAGTATGCACCTATGAACCTATTAACCTATACAGGCCTATTTCAATACTAAACCACGACTATAAAGTGTTTATGTCTATAATGGCTAAAAGAATGGCAAATGATACCAAATCTGATAGATATGCATCAATATGATTTTGTGGAGGGAAGACAAACATTTGAGAACATTAATAGAATACTGATGATTCACAGGGAAGCAGAAAGTAAGAAAATGCTACTGTTGTCAGTGGGTCTTGATGCAGGCAAAACATTTGATAGAGTAAACTGGGAGTTTATGAGCAGGGCAATGGAAGCATTTGCATTCCCTGATAAAATTATAATGTTGATTAGCAGGATATATGAGGGATCAGATGCAAAAATTAAAGTAAGTGGGGACCTCTCTGATAATTTCTGCTTGAGCAGAGAACCAGACAGGGGTATCCTCTTTTCCCCTTTGTTATTCACATTATATTTAGAACCATTGTCAAAGAAAATAAGGGATGCAGAAATTCAAGGAAAGAATTGGTATGGTAGTCAAAAAAAGTGGGCTTTATCTGCAGATGATATTATTTTATACCTGACAAAACCAAAAAGGGACATTACAGTGGTGTGGAACATTTTGAGACAAGTTGACATCTTTTCAGGATAAAAAATTAATGAAGGTAAAACACCACAAAGGCATCTATCCATCCATCCTCAACCCCTTTCCCCATTTTGCACATGGGATCAGGATGTCACTTCAACAGTGACAATCATCTCAAGCCAAGGTTTACACCACTGGGTGGCTAGACCTGCCACGGTAGTTTATCTGTACCACTCACTCTCACATGCTCTCACATCTACAGAGTGTCCAGTCCACCTACTGCATGTCTTCGGAATGTGGGAGGAAACTGGACCAGCTGGAAGAAACCCACTCAACTGCAGGGAGGACATGCAGACTCCACACAGAAGGCACCCCAGCAAGAATCGAACTGAAGAAGCTATTGCTTTGAGGTGACAATGCTAACTGTTGCACCACCGCAGAAGCTCAAACAAAGACAATAACACAAATTATGTACCCACACATGAACTGGCTCAGCAATATCCATATTACTGGTGACATGATAAAATGAAATACTTAGGAGTATGGATTAAAATGATTCTACCTGTGGCAGCTAAGGATATGTGGGAAAAGACTAAACAAAAGATAATACAAAAACTGAAAAAAATGAAAGCTCTGTTGCATCGATATGGATCTTAAGATACACGCAGTTAAAATGTTTTTAGTCCCTTTAGTCTTATATACAGATCAGGCACATTTTTATCAACCAGAGAAGAAGGTGGGGATAACAATTAGTAAAGAGCTGAAGGATTTTATCTGGGAGAGGAAGACAACAAGAGTCAAGTGGGATAAGCTGATTCTTTCAACAGAACATGGTGGATTGGGATTACCCGATTCAAAGGGGCATTTCAGAGCAGCACAATTAATGCCCCTATACATAGCACAAGCAGAAAATTACAATTCAAAGTAGAAAGGAAAGACTGGGATTTTGGATTCAGATGTTTAAAGAGAATAACAATCATACAGAATATTATATTCAAAAAGTACCAAAAAGTATTCTAAGAAGTAAGTCAACATGGGAATGGAAAAAAGAGATTCTGCTGATAGGGATGACTGCAATTAGGGATAAAGACAATATGCAATAAGGGCTGGAATTTATTGGAGACAACTGGCAAAGCAACCAAGGTACTGGGAGCAAATGACTAGAAAGGGAAAGGTAATAGAATTGGAAGACACCAAGATTTTACTTCAAATTAGAGACTGCCTTCACTGTCAAAGATTGATATTGGAATATAGGCAAAGAGAAGAAATATGGAGGTCTTAAACACAGTACTAAGTAGTAATAGGTGGCAAGGCCTCGCTGAGGCTAAATATGGTGGCTGACAAAAAAGCAATTACTAGAAAATAGTAGTCATCTTGTTGCCTCACAGCAAGAGATTCTCCGGTTTGATTCTCAGTCGAGGTACCTTCTGTGCAGATTCTGCATGCCCTCCCTGCTGTCACGTGGGTTTCCTCTGGGTGCTCCAGTTTCCTCCCACATTCCAAAGACATGCAGTACGTGGACTGGACACTCTAAACTTGCCATAGATGAGAGTGTGTGTGCCAGTGATTCGTGTAAATGAGCTACCATAGCAGAGCTAGCCACAAAGAAAAGGGATTGAGGATGGATGGATGGATGGAGAAATCAGAGTCTAAACCAACTGTACTAGAAGTAGTAAATATAGTAACAGAGATAAAACAACTGGAATTGGGATCTTTATAAAAGGTTACAAGAAAATTGCATAGAAACATGGGAATTGTGGGAACAATACATATCGTGGAGGAATAAGGTTTAAAAGAAGGCAGGACTTAAAGCTATGTAATGTTTGATTGACAATGACTGAGTAGATTATAAGTGATGTATAATGTTTACAACTGGGATTGTATCAGTATGGTTTGTGATGTAAAATACTTGCAACTAGGATTATGTCAGTATGATTTGTTTTCATTTATATAAATGTATGACTGCCTACGTCATAAGTGATAATCTAATACAGATGATTCTTGTTTAAAAAAAAATATTTTGTGTTGCATGTAAATTGTCAGGTTATGGAAATAGAAATATAACGACAGCTGTCCTTTGTGCATATGTTGTGATATGACTGAAGGTGCATCCAATTTCTCCCGTGAGGATAAATAGTTTGGCATAAGTTAAATGCAGTCTTTTGACCATATCTTATATTTTAAGATCTGAAAAGATATACTTTAGATCTTAAATGCACCTGGAATTTAATCTGGACTTTACTTGGCAACAATAAAAAAAGATACTAATTTTTACTCAATAATAACTATAGTAAAGCATTCACAATTTCCATTTTCAAAAATTTCTAATACAATAATGTGAAATGAGTAGGAAATAAAGACTTCAATAAGATAACAATGTATATGGTCAAAGTAACAGCAACTAGAAGAAGAGTGCTTGTTAATCAGGAGTGGCTCATGCTAGAGGACTACAGTCCCCCAGCTGTAGAAAGAAAACAAAAATAAAAACAAATTGTGAGTCCCAGAACTTCACGCATGCATGTTTAAGGTTCCTGGAACTCACGACTGCTGTGTCAGCAGTCTGGATAAGAGGAAAGGCAACTCTGCCCTACAGATGCCCAGAAGTCTATGCAGTAATGACCGCATACAAAGGAAGAACTCTGGACTTTATTGTCTGCAGGCTGGAGTCTACTCTCACCTGGAAAAGCAGCCGGGAGGACAGTTGAGACTACTCTCATGGTTAGCTTGTGTGGGACTGATATCCTGCAGATGGACTTGGGAACACTGAATGGGACTGAGGATGGACTCAGGTGAGAACACTCACTGAATTCAGGTCAAGTACCGGTGTGTGTGTGTGTGTGTGTGTGTGTGTGTGTGTGTGTGTGTGTGTGTGAAAAGCCCCAGTTGCTGTATACTGGTGGCTAGAGAACACAGGATATATGGTGGTGGGTAGAGAATACCCCAGGGGCTTGAGCCCTGTACCATGGGTACAGGTGGCAAGAGCCTGAATTCCCTACCCACCACCATTTGTAAAATAATTGCAGATTTTTGCCTCATATTTGTTCTGTGCCTCATAAAATCTGTGGGAAATAAATAAATAAATACATTTTTGTTTCCTTCCATAGTCAGTAATGCAGTGGTACAGTGGTAGCATTGTTGCCTGACAGCTAAAGGTTCTCTGGTTTGATTCTTGGCTGGGGTACCTTCTTTGTGGAGTCTGCATGTCCTCCCTGTGTTTGTGTGGGTTTGCTCTGGTGTCCTCCCATCTTACAAAGTCATGTATCTGGAGTGTTTCTCCCTAGGCCTCTGCTGAAAATTGGCTTTTGTTCCAAGTCGGACTTTCCTGGTTAACAAACGTTAAATAAATAAAAATGAGAGGCATTTGAATTTCAGACTTCATATTCTTCAGAAAGTACATGGTAACACAAAACTAGCAATTTTCTAAGTTTATAAGATAGATATTTGAAATTTGTCCCTATTTTTGGGACTGTATTCCCCCATTATTGGCTTCATCCAGGTGATTTGTGCTAATTGAGAGCTATGGTGAGAACTGAATTCAGTGAATATGTTTGGGGGTATATTCCCCCATTACTGGCTTTGTCCAGGTGTTTTTTGCTAAGGGTTTGAGAGCTATGGTGAGAACTGAATTCAGTGAATATGTCTGGGGGCTGTATTCCCCCATTATTGGCTTTGTTCTGGTGTTTTGTGCTAAGAGGTTGACAGCTATGGTAAGAATTGAATTCACTAAATGGTAGCCATTTAAGTTTCAGTCTTCCTCTCTTTCACAAATCAGCTGATTTGGCATAGTGGTATGTTCAGTGGCTGTTTTGCACACGGTCCTGGGTTCAAGTCTTGGCAGTGAAATGTATGGTGGTA
Source organism: Protopterus annectens (assembly GCF_019279795.1). Lineage (NCBI taxonomy): Eukaryota > Metazoa > Chordata > Ceratodontiformes > Protopteridae > Protopterus > Protopterus annectens. The sequence goes on along the minus strand of NC_056735.1, from coordinate 1,240,166,477 downwards.
ACAAAGCATTTTATTCTAGTAACATTCCAACATTATACAAGCAATGTTTAAAATGTGTCCCTGGTTTTCGGGCTTTTTCCCCCGAATAAATTTTGGCTTTTTCCAGATTTCTTGTGCTGCAAAGTTCAGAGATACAGCCGAGCTGAGAGCTGCAGGGGAACAAAAGTTTAGTGCTGCTTATGCTGAATCAGCTTGCATTGTTAATAGCACAACAGGTAGTGTACTTGCTTTTGATGCAGGAGGCTGTGGGTTCTACTCCCACAAAAGGTAGATGCATTGCTGATACTGTACTGTGTTGTAAAGGGGGTGGATGCTGCAGTCCTTTTTGGTGAAGATACCTAGTAACTATGAACCTGTTATTAGTTTGCCATCCATTCCCTATTGCGATTTTACTAGCTAATCATTTTTTAATGTAACATGGACAATTAATACCTCACGGGCAAGAGGCACTTTATTTGTAGATGAAACAATGAAATATAAAGTCATTTTCTACCAGCAATGCCTTCATTAGTTACAGATCTCTTTAATGTGAAATTATTTAGATGACTTTTACTTCTTCAGAGATTGTGCATATTTACTGATACTGGCGGACCATAGACATCTGAGTAGATGTTTATGATGGAAATGTTCTGAATTGGGCAGTTTTGTCATTATTGGTGCATGCATTTTGTTTCATTGTTTACTGGAAAAATGTTCAAAACAATACATTTAAAATGCCCTCTAACAACCATACTGTATTGTACAAGGAATATAATTTAATATAATTAGGAAGGTGTATCAAACAGCATGTGTATGTTTCATGTGCAAGGGGCCTATTTTTGAAAACAGCCCAAAGTTAATCTTTATCTGCCACTGGCAAAATGTATTTTCTTTGAATGTGGGTTTTAATGCTGTTTCAATGAATGTGAGTTTCAAGGGCAGAGAAGTTTTAATGCTGAGTCTAGTTTCATTGTGAGACTGCATTGCTTTGTTTAGCAGATATCTATTAGTGTTCGTGCTGTAAATTCAAAATAAAACTTTCAAATGAAATCCAAATCATCGCAGAAGTAAAGCAGTATGCACATTACAATGTTTATGGTAAATGGGGCGAAATAACAAAGGAATGGGACATTGGAATGGCTGCAGGGGGGGAGGCTCCATTCGACCATGATTTTCTGAGGGGGGAAGTGCAGCAAACTCAAAGATAGCCCTGGCTGAACTGTACCTCACACATGTCCAGATTTTTGCACAATGAATAGATTTTTGTTTCTTATTTTTGGTTTGTGCCTAATAAAATTTGTGGTTTTCTGGCAAATCATTTAGTAATGAAGTCACTAGATAATGACAGACATTGAGTTTCAGATGTCATAACCTTCAGAAACAATGCATGCTAAAGCAAGACCTGTTATTCTAGCAACTGTCTTAAGTTTATACAAAAGCAATTTTTGGTACTGTTTGTATGTTTCCACAATACATTTTACCTTGTCCAGATTTCCTGCATTAAGGAGTTGAGAGGTGCATGCAAATCGTTTTATAGGATTAGGAATATCCAAACCTCCCGACTGTCCCCAATTTTGGCTCAAAATGTTGCTCTCCTCCTAATAATCCCTCCACAAAATGGCAGTTTTGGAAAAACATGTGGAGGGTTTACAGTTATAAAAAACTGTAATGATCAGAGTTACAGATTTCTTTTATTTCAGAAATGCATGTAGATTCTCTTATTTTGTCAGCTGCTCAAGTTAACAGTACTAATATTAAAAAGGTGTCCCTTCTTTGACAGGTTCCCAGCTGTATTTTGTGGCAATTTTATATTTCTGCATCACATTTTTGATCCGTTTTTCATAAAATTGTGGTTTTCTGGCAAATTAGTGACAAATCATTAAAGATTGAAGTTAGAAAGTAATGGCAAACATTTGAGTTTCAGATTTCATACCCTTCAGAAAATTCATACTAATGCAAGACCTACTACTAGTCCATTATCTTTATAAGTTTATAAGAGCAATATTTAAAAATTGTCCTTATTTTTGGGCCTGTGTCCCACTTCTATGTATGGTTTTGTCCAGATTTCTTGCCCTGAGATTGAGAGGTATGAGTGTCAGAGCCATCACCGTCAGCCAGAGACATTTCAAATTGTGACATACTTGCTGCACCCTACTCCCCCATGTAGTGACTCTGCATGTGTCCAAGCAAGGCAAGGAGCAGTTATGCAATTGTAAGTGTGCAGAGTATTCCCCCATCCTAGGTCGACACAAGTATGGCAGTGGCTTTTCATCTGTCCTTGATTTTGCAGAATGCTCTGGTTTTCTGTCATATTTTTATACTGTTGATTTATGCTTCTTATTATTCAGACAATGCATGCTGTCGCAGTGCCCCGTTGCTCTGTGCTTAAGTAACAATGCTTTAATGACCATCAGGTAAGCTTGTCGGAGATTATAAGATGCAAGTAAGCTTTAAGAAGCATACTGTTAAATAATTACCAACATTTAAATCATTTTTGTTGTTGCCATGCAGAGAATATTTACATAACTAGATAACATATAAGCCTTAGGTATTGAAATGCATATGACAGTATTTTCAGAAGACTTGCAGTCATCTTTGCAGGCTTAACCCGTAAACTAAACAGAATGCCAATCTATCATGTGTGGTCCATAACTCGTGCAGTAATCCTTTAAGCAATTTATCTTGAGCTTGTTTCTTGTTTGCTGTTCATTTTTTACTTTGATCATGTCTGTCCTATGAAACAAGTAGATAGTTGTTGTCAGGCAGCATGTCTTTTTTGGATAAGAAACATTTTTACAAGTGGGGATATCACAGAGATTGCTACTTTCAGCATGTTACTTGGTACTTTTATAAAGCTGAATATAAATTATAATTAGAACTGCAATGCAAGGAGAAGTGGTTTGAGTTGAGTGCTTTGTTTTTTTTTTTATACTTGATTTTGACTGGCATTCCAGTAATCTATTTAAAAAGTAATTTATTTTTTCATGCCTCACAACCTTTGTGTTTCTATCTAGATATTAAGTAAACTGTCATGTAGCCAATGGATTGAAATATTTTTTTCTTCTACACTTCATTTTGTCTTGATTGGATTCACGTAATGACAGTTTGGCACCCAGGGCAGTGTATTTCATTAAAGTTCCAGTTGTTGTGGTTTTGAGCATAGCTCCACCCTTTCTAGTTGGCCACACTCCTTTCCATTGGCCCCACCCATTCAGCTGTCTCATGCAGCCCCCCTTTAATTTGAAGTCACCAGCTAACATTGTTGTTAATGAGATTTTGAGATATTCTACATGATTTCAGGTCATTTGCAAGGGAGCATATGAATAACAATCATAGTGGAACTATAGTGAGGTGTAAAAGTCAGTGTTTTGGAAACAACAATGTTGTATCAAACCACAGTTAATATATTAAGCAGTCAGAAAGCCTAATTCAGTACAAAAATAAATAAACTAATAAGCAAACAAATAAATAAAACATCTAAAACCAAAGACATAAAGGTAAAGAACAATTAATCACATGCACTTATGTCAATGAAGGCCACCAATGGAAGAAATGAGTACAGCAATGTCAGGTGCTACACAATGTAGTTCTCTCTTGTTTTTCTACTTTGTCATGACAAAGAGACATGTCCACAGATGTCAGCTTAGTGGGGATCAAACAGAAGCAAATTGTATGTATAAAAATGCTGATTTTTATATTAAAACAACATCTCTACAGTTTAAAAAATAAATGTCAGTGTAGTTATTGCAATAAACTGCAAATTTATACCAAACTACTTTAAAATGTATAACAGCAAAACAGTTAGTAACAGCATATGTTATACTTACAGTGCACGCGACTTATATAGCAAGCGAATGCTTCTTATTCCTAGAAAAAAGAAAGGATACAAGTCAAAACACATTGTCTTGTGTTACCTCACACTATACATTTCAATTAACTACTTATCACTGTGTTTGTTAGTAATATTGCACTACTTTGAGACATGCACAGTATCATTAGAAATTACAGAATAGGTTTTCAAAAAATGATGAAAAAAAGCTTTATAGGTTCATAGGTTGGTACTAGGCTATCAGCCCTAGGGCCTTTACAAGCCTAGCCATAGCACTTCTCTGGCTATTTTTTCCCACACTATTTACTTCCCTGGACCCCTGTCTAGCAGGGCGAATGACGTGATCCCCGGGGTGAATTTCCTTTCTCCCATCCAATTGTCAAGGTTCCTTTTGAAGAGGGTCAAAGAGGCACGCTGCTTGACATGTATGGGCAGTCTATTCCAGAGTCTGGGGAGTCTCTGGGTCAGGAACCTATCCCTCCAGCATGTTTTGTTTATTGTGTTGACAAGGTTTAGATCCCTGGAGTGTATGGCTCTTTATACTTCCAACTCACTAGACACATTAAGAAAATGGGACTGTATGCTTAATCTTGAAGCACTGTAACCATACTGTCACCCCTAATAATAAGGTGATACTTTAAAATAGCCTGTCATAATGCATTATTACTGTTGGTCAGGTAAAACTAATCAAAAATGAGTGTTTATTCTTAAGGTTCAAAAAAAGCTTTACTTTCTTTAAGGATCATAAGGACTCACATCGGTTTTGTGATCATTGGTTAATCAAACACAGGTATGCTGAATGTACTACAGTAACAGAAAAAACATCAGTTTAACTGTTAAGGCATACTAACATACCAACAACCTGATGGAAATTACCCCTAACAGACTCAAAGGCTAAACATTTGCATGTACAACTGCAGAATAAGTTTGTAGATCTTTATTTAGGCAGACACATTACCAAAACATTACCTTACTAATCTAAATTCATTTCATAAATGAATCAATATAGATGCAGTTAAAGATAAGCACAGATAAGTATGTATTAAGCCAAAAGCAGGTGGCCACATTGGCCTCACCACTCCTGCAATTAATTGCATGACATGATGCCAAAGAACAGTTTGAAAATTACACTATATGTGTCTTTGTATATGTGTGTATATTCATAGGTTCATAGGTAGGTTACTAGACTATTGGCCTTAGGGCCTATACAAGCCTAGCTAAAAAGGTACCCTGACTTTCGCCACCCAAGAAAATAATTTTCCTGTGCCCCTGTCAAGCAGAACCACAGAAGTAATCCCTGGGGTGAATTTCCTATTACCCATCCAATCATCAAGATTTTTCTTGAAGGGTGATAATGAGGAGCTCTGTTCGACATAGATAGGTATTCTGTTCCAGAGTATGGGAAGTCTCTGGGACAGGAATCTATCCCTCCAGCATGTTCTGTTTATTGTGGTGACGAGGTTTAGGTCCCTAGAGCATGTAGCTCAGAGGGATTGGGATTTCTTTAAGTGGAGCATGCCCAACAGCTCTGGGTTTGACATAGCTTTGTATGTTAGGCAGAGATTGCCTCTGAGCAGGCGATATGCGACGGAGTAAAGCTGGAATTCTTTGAGACGGTCTGTGTAAGAAATCTGTTTGAGGCCAGTAATCCTCTTTGTGAGGTATTTTTGCGGCCTTTCCAGTTGTAGATGTCTTGTGAGGTACATACCAAAAGGGGCATTGTACTCTATAATGGGTCTAATGAGTGATAAGTAGAGGGGAACAATGACCTTTTTTTTCTGTATGAGAAACCTTTTGTGATGAGGTGTGCCACGTAGAAGGATTTCCTGACCACTGTGGCGATGTGATTATCAAAGGAGAGACTACTATCCACCTGTGTCCCAAGGTCTCTTATCACACTTACTACCGCCTATGTGGAAGTTCATGGGTACAGAGTTTTTACCAAAGGGGATGACAATGCACTTTTTGGCATTGAGCTTGAGACCATGTCTTTGACACCAGGCATTTGTCTCAGTGAGGCCCTTTTGTAGGATGTCCACATCGTTAGGAGTTTCAATTATGGCTCCTAGTTTGCAGTCATCTGCAAATTTAGTTAGCAAAAGACCTTCTGTGTTAGCCTGTACTTCAGAGAAGCAGATACCAAACAGGAGAGGACCCAGGACTAAACCCTGTGGTACTCCACTTGTCACTGGTCTGAAGTCTGATTTGGAGTCTGCTACTTTCACGGTGTGGGTTCTTTTAGTAAGCCAGTTGGCAACCCATCTTGTGACATAGGGATTTATACCTAGTTTAGTGAGTTTATCTATAATTCCAGAGTGGGAGATGGTGTTGAACGCCTTGGCGAGATCTAGATAGGCTATGTGAACCACCTTACCCTCATCTATGGCTTTGGTGACTACTTCAAAGAAGTCTATCAGGTTTAGGAGACATGCTCTGCCTTTTACAAACCCAAACTGTGTGGGGTCCAGAGTTTGGAGATCTCCAATGTCTTTGTTTATGAGTTCCATGATGATACGTTCCATGGCCTTGCAGACAAGGCTAGTCAGGCTAATGGGGCAGTAGTTCCCGGGGTCTGTTGTGCCCCCCCCTTTGTACAGTGGAATTACTATCACAGTGTGCCATTCAATGGGCACATAGCCTGAGGTGAGGCTATGATTGAACATGATACTTAGGTGGAGTGTCAGTTCATTCTGTAGTTAATGTAGAAGGCAGCCTGGGATGTTGTCAGGTCCCATGGATGCTGTGTTCTTGGCTTTGGAGAGTGAAGTTTTTACCTGTGCAGCCATGATTATAGGAACTTTGCATTCTTCTGGTATAAAGATGGGCCCTTTAGGGGTGAGAGGGGGGTAAAGTTAGCACTGAACCTATCTGCCAGGATGTTGGCAATATCATTTGGTTCTGTATATTTAGTGTCATTGTGCTGTAACTCAGAGCAGATCTGAGTGTTGCCATTGAGATTTTTGACATAGCTATAGAATGCTTTGTGGTTCTACATTTTGTTGTATATTTGGGAGACGTACATATTATCGCCCATTGTTTCTTTGTGAATTGATAATCTAATCTTTCTCTTCCCAATCATTTAATCCAATTATGCTCTTCTGACTGATTCTTATAGTTATCATTCAATAATATAAATATGTTTTTTTAAACAAGAATCATCTTTATTGAATTATCACTTATGACATAGGCAATCATACATCAATATAAATGAAAACAAACCATACTGACATAATGTTATTTGCAAGCATTATACATTGCAGACCATATTGACATAATTTTCATTGCCAACCTTATACATAACTTATAATCTACCAAATCACTGTCAGACAAGTATTATCTAGTTCATTCAAATCCTCCCTTCTTTTAAACCTCATTTCTCCCCTGTATATATTGTTCCCGCAATTCCTATTTTTTTCTGTGTAATTTGCGCCAACCCTTTTCTAAAGATCCCAATTCCGATAGTTTTGTCTCTGTTACTATATTCACTACATCTGCTACAGTGATTCAGACTTTGATTTCCATTTTCTAGTAATTGCGTTTGTTGCAGCCACCATAATTAGACTCAGCAAGACCATACTATGTCTATGCAATTCTGATTCTGTATCTGAGCTCAGAAAAATAATTTCCCTAGATATACCAATTTTCTCAATCGGTCTCTCTGATAGAATCGTCTGCAGGGAATCTTTAAAGTCTACCAACTCAATAGGGTTCCAGAAAATATGTTCCGAATTACCTCTTTCTTCTCCATCACACATCCAATATTTGCTGTCTACCTTAGGAAACATTCTCTGAAGTCTGCTTGGGGTATAAAAATATCTTTGTAAATATTTATAATTAAAAATGTAAAATCTTCTACATTTTGTTGTATATTTGGGAGACATACATATTATCACCCATTGTTTCTTTGTGAATTAATAATCTAATCTTTCTCTTCCCAATCATTTAATCCAATTATGCTCTTCTGACTGATTCTTATAGTTATCATTCAATATTATATATGCTCTACTAATTATTCCTTTTTACTAAAAACTCTGCCAGTACTGGTCTTTCATTTAGAAACCCCCTTTTTCTTTCTCTTTGCCTATAATCTGATATTAATCATTGATAGGGAAGGCAATTTCTAGCCAGAAGTCCAAATAAAGTCTTGGCCTCTTCCCATTATATTAAGTTTTCCACTCTAATTATTTGCTCCCAATACCTTGCTTCTTTTGCCAGTTTTCTCCAATAAATTCCAGTCCCCTCTTGCGTATTGTTTGTATCCCTAATTGCATTCTGTTATCTGCAGCATCTCCTTTCTCTATACCTCTGTTGGCTTATTTCTTTGAATACTTTCTGCTACTTTATGAATATAATATTCTGTATGCTTAGGGTTATTCTCCTTAAAGCTCCGCATCCCAAATCCCAGTCTCTCTTCGTTTCATTAGCTTCCCTGTTTCATTATCATTCCTTTCTATTTTGAATTATAGGTTTCTGCTTGTGCTCTCTCTCTCTCTCTCTCTCTCTCTATATATATATATATATATATATATATATATATGGGTCTACTTCTATTCGCTGACATCCCATTTCACTGAAACCCATTTGGTCGACAGCCCCATTTCATACACAAAAGTAATCAGGGCAAAAACCTGGGTTTTGCCCCCCTCCCCACTGTTGTGCAACTGTGGAGTGGTAATATATAGTTGGGGGGGTGGGGCACAGCCCCACATTGAAAGTGTGTGGTGGGAAGCCCCACCTAGAAAGTTTGTCTATGAAATGAGCTGTCGACCAAATGGGTTTCAGTGAAATGGGATGTCAGCGAATAGAAGTAGACCCATATATATATATATATATATATATATATATATATATATATATATATATATATATATATATATACATATATATGAGTCTTAGCTGTATAGCTCCTCTGAAATACCTCTTTAAATTGGGTAATACCAATCTGCCATGTTCTATTTGAAGGACCAGCTTATCCCACTTGACTTTAGCCCTACTCCCATCCCGGATAAATTTCTTCAAATCTTTATTAATCATTCTGCACAACTTCCCCTCCCTCTGGGTGATAAAAATATGACTGACTCTTATATAAAAGTAATGGGACTAAAAACATTTTCACTGCTTGTATCTTACTATTCATATCAATAAACAAGAGCTTCTAGTTTTTATATTATCTATTGTTTAATCTCTTCCCACATATCCTAAGCTGCCATAAAAGAAACCTTTTTAAATCCATACTCCTATATACTTCATTTTTTCATATCCACATAAATATGGGTATTGCTGAACCAACTTGTGTGTGGGTTTATAATTCATGGCTATAGTCTTTGTTTTATCTTCATTAATTTTATATCCTGAAAAGACTGCAAACTGTCTCAAAGTGTTCCACAACATTGAGATGGCCTTTTCTGGGTTTATCAGGTACAAAATATAATCATCTACAAATAAAGTCAACTTTTCTTGATTACCTTGTCCATTATACACACTTGCTTTTCTGAGTCCCTTATTTTCTGTGCCAATAGCTTTAAATATAAAGAAAATAGCAAAGAAGAAAGAGGACACCCCTGCCTGATTCCTCTGTTGAGACACAAACTATCAGAGGGGAACCCTCCCACTTTAATTCTTGCTTCTGATCCTTCACATATCCTCCTAATTAAACACATTATTGTATTAATGAACGGAAATGTGTCCATTGCCCAACTTATAAAATCCCAGCTTACGCTGTCAAATGTTTTCTCTGCATTAGGTCCTATCAACAATAGTGATATTTTCTTGTAGTCCACTTCCCTTTGAATCACCATTGTTTTAGTAATGTTGTCATATGTTTGCCTCTCCTCCACAAAACCACATTCATCCATATCTATCAATTTTGGCAACATATTTTCTATTCTTTTAGCTACTATAGACATAAACACTTTATAATCATGGTTTAAAATTGAAATGGGTCTACACAAATTTGTGTATGAGGGGTCGTGACCTTCCTTAGGTAATATAACCACCACAGCTCTCTTCTAAGATATTGGCGCTTCACCTGTTAAAGAGTTAACTAGGAAAATATATTTTCGAAGTATAATGAGTTGGCAGATCAGAAATATTGTGTGAGGAACCTCCTCAATGTCTGCACATTGAGTAACAGCTTAATTGTAGCTCTCCCAGTATGAAAACAGAAGCTCAGCAGAGAACACCAGTAGACTTTTTTGTTTATGGGTACATTCAGTAACTGGCTACTAAGTGTGCTGACTGGATGCCAGGAAAAAAATAAATACAGAGGACCTTGAAAAAATCAGCTACAAATGTGAGGAAGAAACACTGACAGAGAAAGTTCTGCAGCTGTTCAGAAAAAAGCAATGCAATCTCCTGACATGACTTCCAGTAAACTATAGAAAGATACAACAGAACTGCAGACAGCCCTGGTTAAAATAAATGAAACACTGATGGAATACATCAACACAAACAAAAGGCTGGAAAAATGGAAGAAGACTTTTAACAGATATTCAGATGAAGTGATACAGCTGCAAAAATCAGAGATTAAAATGAAGAAAAGGTTGGCTGAATATGAGACTGCTCAGGAAGAGATGTTTCAAAAATAATGGAATTAGAGGACAGAACAAAAAATAATGGAATTAGAGGACAGAGCATGTAGGGAAAACCTGATATTTTCAACTATACCAGAGAAGCTGGAAAGAACAGACTGCATTAATTATATGAAAGCACAAATAAGCAACTGGAGTGGTAATCCAGAGCAGGAGCTGTTAGCTGAAATAACACATCACGTGTATACTCCAAACCTGTCTGTGAGAAAGCAACCTAGATCTTTAATAGTAAAGATGCAATCCAACCAACAGAGTTGATTCTGACAAAACTGTGACAGGACAAAGTACTAAAACTGGGAGACAGCAGAGTGTTTTTGGAGAATGATTACTCGTTGTGCAACAGGCAGAAAAGGAGTAAATTTATTCCACTATTCAAAGAATATTGAGATGTATGTTTATGTTTAAGATTCAAACTGCTGTACCAACCTGTCTTCAAGGTATTCTTCCTTGGAGAGATAAATTCATTTTGATTAAGTACATGCTAAGGAGGATATACAAAAGTTTGTCCAACAAAAAGTGAGCTGTAAAATAAGAGATTCTGCTTCTTGTTCTTCTGGTAATAAAGACAACAGAGAGACTGAACCTGTGAACCCTTTCCAGTGTTTCAATGGAAATGCTGGAGAGGAGGAAGGGAGCATGAGAGTTGACTAGAAAAATCAAGAGTACATTGGAAATGAAACATAGACAGGATTTGGGAGATGGAGATGAACAATAACAAAGCCAGCAACTTAATATGAGATTGCAGTGCAATAATTATATTTGAGAAATATAACAGAACATGAAAATCTAGACATAATAGACTTTTTCAGAATTTGTTGGACTTGATGGTGACTCTAAAGCATATGTCCTACTTCATGTCATTAATGTTTAGAGAAATGCCTTAAGGATGGGAAGATGAAGGAGAAAGTTAACTGTAAGTAGAGAAATGTTTGTTTCTTAATTGTATTATTTTTGTGGTGTGTGATTTTCTTTGCATACTATAAAGTTTTTTCAGTTATGTTTAAGTGTAATGGGATTATAATTTTTCTTTTCTTTCTCCCTTCTTTTCCCTCTTTCATTTTGTTCTGTTTTAAGAAATGTAGGCACTGCAATGTAAAAAAAAAAGGAAAGCCTGGTTAAAAGAACATGACAAAAGAAAAACAATGTGCATTTTCACATTCTTGCATGGGGGATTGACCGGATTAAGGACCTTATATTAATTTAGTACCAGGTTTTAAGAGAAAGCAAGCAAATTAAAAAGAATGTTGATTATTATGAGGCTTTTTTCTACCACATGAATGTATGCTTAGCAATTATGTGTCTGCTCTTCATGACTCCATGAAAAATCTGATAAAGAGAAATTGGCTGTGTGGTTCTTATGTCTCCATCAAGACAATCTGATAAAGAGAAATTGGTTACAGTCTGGTGGACAGTGACTGGCTGGAAAAAAGAAGGTAAACAGAAATTACCTAGGAGATAATGCTCTCTGAAAACATTCTGGGGTTTTCCCAGCTGGGAGAGCTATAAAGATAAGACAAAACCAGTTAGCACTTAGCAGAAGCACAAGTCGCACTATGGATCTTAGTATTCATAACCTTTCTTTTAGGTTAACTCAAGTGTGGATGTGGCTGCCAGTCTGGGACATGTGTTCCTATTGGGAGGGTAAAACTTCAGTATTTGAAGAGTACATAGTTTTGTGTGTTACTATTAAGATACTAGATTTTAGGGAGATAGAGGGGGTGTTCCTGTCTTTTTGTTTGAGGGCTTTCGAAAAACAAAAAAGTTTTGTAAGATGTGACATAAGCTCAAATGGATATGTCAAGAAACAACTGTATAAAAGGTCAAAAAAGGTCAACCCGCCAAAAAGTGTATGCAAGTACCACAAAAGCTGGAACTGGACATTTTACAAAATGGGTGTTATACAAAAAAGGTGGGAATAATTAGTAAAAGCATGTCTTTAAATGTCAATGGTCTCACAGATAAATACAAAAAAAGAGCAGTGAACTATAGTAAAAAAGTACAAATAGCTATGTTACAGCAGGCACACATAGAAAGAACTGAACATGTGTATTTGTTAAAGAAAGACTTTCAGGATGGTTATTCAGCTGAATACCTCAAACAAAGGAAAATAGAATTGCTTATATTAATTGCAAGAAGAACTCTAATAGTGATAGAAGAGGATAATAAATAAAGATAATAATGGCAGATCTGTAGTGCTAAGGAGCTACTGGCAAGGGAGGAGGATTACACTTGCATGTATTTATGTCCAACCTAAAGCTACTATAATGGAGCTTAAGAAATTTTTTTGTAGAAATAATTTTCAGCAAGGCTTATTACTTATACGTGCAGAATGGAATTTGATTTGTAGCAGTGAAGATGTGTGTTGGGGGGCCCAGAAGCGAAAGTATAAGAGGGTAGATTTTTGAATAAATTTATGAAAATATTTGGCAATTCAGTAACAGTAGTTCAGAGTGAATTTTCATATGATTCTCCAAGATATAAAAACTGGACTAGACCAGACAGAACTTACATTTCACAGGAACACGTGCATTTAATTAAAGATCTTGATACACACCCAATAACTATTTCAGATCATGTGCCAATAATAATTAAAATAAAAACACAGATTAATGAATTAAAAATGAGACACTGGCACTTTCTCACCTACCTGCTGAAAAGTGAGAAATTTAAGGAATGGATAGTAGATATTATTTATGAGCTATTAGAAAGGATAGACATTTCTTCTGAAAATATAGTTAGGGAATGGGATAAAATTAAGGTGGAGTTTAAAAATAGGGTGGAAATAAAAGAAAGGGACCTATGCTTAACAAGTAATAAGAAATATTTAGAGTGATTGACAAAAGCTAAAACATTGCAGAATAGGGAGAATGTCAAAAAACAAGAAAAGGGTCAACTGCAGAATGCTAAATAGAAAATAAGGGCTTACCTCGATAATATGCACAAGTTTAGAAAGTTTGCTGCTAAGCATGTGTTTTTTGATGATAACACTAAAACGTTTAGCACAACGACTCAGGAAAAAGAAAGTAGAAGGGGCTGTCACCAAGCTTAGGGAGTGTATAACAAGGAAAGTAACAAAAAATCCTTTAGAGGTATGAGAAGTATTTTTGGAAATATTATGAAAGTTTGTATAAAGCTTTGAAATATGAAGATCAAGAAAATATACAAATGTAAATGTTTATGAAAGAAATAAGTATGTCAAGGTTTGAGGTAGATGAGGCTCAATTACTAATGCTTAGGATAGGAAGAGATGCGATAAAAATTATGATATATAACCAATCTACAGGAAAGTCCCCAGGAATAGATGGTATTCCTGTGGAAGTTTGGAATCTAGGAGGGGAAAACTGATAAAGATCTGGAAGGTTTTGTTTAACAGCATTTTAAGAGAATGAGAAGTACCAACATCCTGGAAGAAAGCAGTAGTAGTTGTAATACCTAAAGAAGGTAAAGATCCATCAGATCCAGCTTCATACAGGTCCATTTCAATACTAAACCATTATTATAAAGTGTCCATGTCTATAATGGCTAAAAGAATGGCAAAAGTAATGCCAAAATTGACAGATATGGATCAATGTTGATTTGTGGAGGGGAGGCAAATATTTGACAACATTAACAGAATATTGATGGTCCAGTGGGAAGCAGAATATAAGAAAATACCATTGTTGTTGGTGGGGCATGATGTAGAGAAAGCATTTAACAACAGTAGGCTGGGACTTTATGAGTAGAGCAATGGAAGCACTTGCATTTCCAGAAAAAAAATAAGGTTGATTAGGAGGATATATAGGTTCATAGGTGTTTACTAGGCTAATAACCACAAGTGTCTTTTAAGCCTAGCCATGCATCCCAAATCTCTGACAAATTTTGATACCCTTGATAAGTGTAAGCATGGGCCTGGAAGATAAACCATTTACAGGTTGCCTGTGTCCATTAGAGACATAGATTCCAAACCAGGGATGGATTTCTGGTTTCCCATCTAATTTTCCAAGTTGCACTTGAATTGGGTTAGAGAGGAACTCGGCTTCACATGGATGGGGAGCATGATCCATAGATGGGGTAGTCTCTGTGATACATACCTATCTCTCCAACAAGTCCTATTTATATCGCAGGCAAGGTTTAAGTCTTTAGAATGGGTAATTCTGGTGCTGTTTGTTTTTGTGGATATGCAGGAGGTCCATTAGAGTGTTGTCTGACCATGTCCTTTATGTCAGGCATAGCTCTCCCCTCAATAGCTTGTAGGGGACAGAATACAGGGATAAGGCCTTGAGGCAGTCTGCATAGGACATTTTACTTATAACCTTCTTTTAATGAGGAACCTGTGGACATTCCAATTTTTGGATATGCTTGGTTAAGTACTTTCTAAAGGGGGCACTGGACTCAATGAGAGGTCTGGTGAATGCCAAATACAGTGGAACAATGAGTTCCTTAGACTTAGATGCCATACCTTTGTTTATAAGTTGTGCAACATATATAGATTTCCTCACTGCTATAGACACATGATGGTCAAAGGCTACATTACTCTCTATGTGTGTCCCTAAGTTCCTGACTACTGGGTGAGCTCTAAGGGGTGTGTTGTCAATACAATAGTTACTAAGGATGGATGACTTCCCAAAGGATACTATTATGCATTTCTTGTCATTTAGTTTCCAGTTGTTTGTGTCAGCCCCTTCTGGAAAATATTTATGTCAGTGTGAGATTCAATGACAGCTCTTAATTTGCAATTATCTGCAAATGTAGTCAGCCAAAGACCACTGACATTGGCCTTGACTTCTGGGAAGTAAATGCCAAAAAGGAGTGGCCAAAGACTGATCTGTAAGGGCCTCCACTTGTGAATGGCTTCTTTCCAAAAGTGGACTCACCAATTCTAACTTCCTGGGTCCTGTCTGTGACCCAGTTGTCTATCCACCAGGAGACAAAAGAGTTTGCACTTATCCTCTTGAGTTTGTCAACAATGCCCGAGTGGGGTATTGTGTCAAAAACCTTGGCCAGGTCATGGCAGGCAGTGTGAATGATTTTGTCCACATCCATAGCTTTGGTGATCTTCTCAAAGAACTCCACCAGGCTGAGTAGGCATGAACTGCTCTTGACAAAACCAAATTGGGTTGGGTCCAGTGTCCTGAGGTTTACTATATCTCTGTTGGTCATCTCCATGATAACTCTTTCCATGCTTTAAATATAAGACTAGTGAGACATGGGTCTGTAGTTTCCAGGGTCTGTAGATGGCCCACCTTTGTGCAAAGGGATGACTGTTGCTGTTCTCCATTCATGAGGTACAAAGCCTGTTTGGAGGCTACAGTTAAATACTAATTCCATAGGCCATGATAGGTCATGTTTCATGCTATTTAGAAAGCATCCTATGATATTTTCTGGGTCCACTCATGCAGTGTTCTTGGTCTTAGAGAAAGCATTAAGGACCTGTTCCCTAGTGAGAGTAGGGAGTTATATTTGATGATATCTCCTGAAGGAAGTTTGATGGGGAGAGAGGGGGTAAAGCTGGAGTTGAATTTATCATCCAGGAGGTTTGCTATATCTTCTGGTTTAGTATAGCTGGCTGCATTTACAATGAGCTCTGCACACAACTGTGTATTGCCTTTGAGGTTGTGGACATAGCTAAAGAATGCTTTGTGGTTGTCCTTGGCCTGGGAGGCCAAACCTACCTCAAATTTGGCTTTCGTAGACTTTATTTGTTCTTAGTCATTTGTTTAGTTTGATGAGAGTTGTTTTATCCTGCTGGGTGCTGCACCTCCTAATTTTTTACATGATTTTCAACCTTCTGTTATACAGCCTATTGATGTTGTGACATGAGGAATTGGAGGTAAAAATTAAAGTGTGTGAGTGTCCTCTCTGATAATTTATGCTTGAGAAGAGGAACTAGGCAGGGGTGTCCTCTTTCCCTTTTGTTATTTGCATTATATTTAGAACCACTCGCAAAGAAAATAAGGGATTCAGAAATTCAAGGATATAATTGGTATGGTAGTCAAGAAAAGCTGGATCTATTCGCAGATGATTATTTTATACCTGATAAAACCAGAAGGAGACATTACCGCACTGTGGAACACTTTGAAACGGTTTCAAATCTTTTTGGGATACAAAATTAATGAAGCTAAAGCAAAGACAATGGCAGTAAATTATGTACCCACACACAAATTGGTTCAGCAATATCCATACTTATGAGGACATGATAAAATGAAGTTTTTAGTAGTATGAATTAAAAATTATTCTGGTGTGGCAGCTAAGGATACACGGGAAGAGACTAAACAAAAGATAATACAAAAACTGAGAAAATGGAAGCTTTGCACTTATTTAATTTCTCCAAGTCTTTTGGGTTTCTATTACCATGACAGGAATGGACCCTATTCCTAAGTCAAAGTATGATTAAAGTTCATGAAATTAGTATTGTTTCAATCTTTGATGTCAGCCAAAAGTGCTCTTTGCAGCACCCGTAATGTGCCCGGTAATGACTCCTGCAATTCGTATGGAATTACATGTATTGGTAACATATCTATGTACAATTGTAGATTCTTTATTATAAGACCCATTGCTCCTACTACTATTGGAACTGTATGTGTATCTTTCTTCCACATTGCCCTCATTTCTGCCTGCAAATCCTGATATTTCATGACTTTGTGTCTCTCTGTATGCAAGACACTATAGTCACTGGGTGTAGCAATTTCAATGATCAATGCTACTTTTGTCTTCTTTTCATGGACCACTATATCTGGTTTTCATGCAGATATCTTTTGAGCTGTTGGTAATGTGTGATTCCATGTGATGTAGACGTCATCATTTTCTGCGATGCTTTGTGGCTCCTGTTTCCAATGTTTTTAAGCTAATTCAGTGCCATAATGTTTACACAATCCCCAGTGCAACAGTCTTGCCACATTATTATGCCTTTTAGTATGCAATCCTTCTGCCATTAGTATGTCACAACCAGTGACGAGGTGTGCAACTGTTTCCAGTTCTGTTTTACAAAACATACATTTGTCTGTTTCTCCCATGTGTTCAATGGACTTAGTAAACTAACGTGTGTGTAACCCACTATCTTGGACCAGCAATATTAACCTTTCATCTTTTGGTTTGAATTTGCCTCTCCTTAACCATTCCTGCATTTGATCCTGACCCGCATGAGGTTCTTCCAAAAGTTTTCTATACTTGCAACTATATTTATGCATTTTCCACATTTCTTGCCTTCTCAGCTGATCCTTTACCTTATATCCTTTCTTTTGTTTTTTGGCACATTCAGTTGCTGTCTGATTTTTATCTACTTCTGGTTTGATTTCCATTCCTGCTTGACATCGATATGCTTCTGGTAGACTAAGCAGGGAAGTCATCTTAGATTTATTCTCCTCATGTTTCAAAACTTTCACTATGTTTGGGTTCTGTGAGGTCAGCAGATATGTGTGCAGTCCCACATTTGCAGATGTATACATATAATCAATTTCACGGAAGCCCATACCTCCTTCGGAACAGGGAATATATAATCTTGGTATGCACTGATTTTCATATATCATTTGGTGAGCATGAATCATCCTTCTTGTTTTCCTATATAATCTATCCAACACATTTTGGGGTCAGTCAATCACTACACAACTGTAAGTTAGGACAGGAAGAGCAAATTGGTTAACAGACTGAATTTTGTTCCTAGATGTCAATGCTGTTTTCATAATTAATTTAAGTCTTCTAAAATATTCTTTACTAAGTTTTATTTGCATTTGTTCATATGTTATTGTTAATCCTTCATCAAGTCTTAAATATTTATACACTTCCTCTTGCTCAAGTTCTTTTATATCACATACTTATCCCAAACTGATGTTTTCTTGGTGCTGCAGTTTTCCTGCTTTAAAGGTTGCTTTTGATCACTTATCAAGACCAAATGACATTTTTATATCATCTGAAAAAATGTTGACTACATGCAGTTTTGCTTTCAGTTCCTCATTTGATGAGCTATCATCTTCTCTTTCAGCTGTTCCCATTATGGGTCACTGCAGCAGAGCATCAGTTTCCATTTCTTCCTGTCATCTGCATCTTACTCCTGTCACACCAACCTCCTGCATGTCCCCTCTCACCACATCCATAAACCTTATCTTAGGCCTTCCTCTTACCTGGCAGCTCCATCCTTAGCATCCTTTTCCCAATATACCCAGCATCCCTCCTCAGCACATGTCCAAACCAATGCAATCTCACCTCTCTGGCTTTGTCTCCAAACCATCCAACCTGGGCTGACTCTCTAATATACTGATTCCTAGTCCTGTCCATCCTCATCACACTCAGTGCAAATCTTAACATGTTTAACTCTGCCACGTCCAGCTCTGACTCTTTCCTTTTTGTCAATGCCACCGTCTCCAACCCATATAACATAGCTGGTCTCACTACCCTCTTACAGACCTTCCCTTTCACTCTTACACGTACCAGTCTGTCACAAATCACTCCTGAAACTCTTCTCCACCCATTCCACCCTGCCTGTACTCTCTTCTTCACTTCTCTTGCACACTTGCCATTACTCTGAACTGTTGATCCCAAGTACTTAAACTCGTCCACCTTTACCACCTCTACTCCTTTCATCCTCACCATTCCTCTATCCTCCCTCTCATTCACACACATATATTCTGTCTTAGTCCTGCTGACCTTCATTCCCCTCCTCTCTAGAGCATATCTCCACCTCTCCAGGGTCTCCTCAACCTAGTCTTTACTCTCACTACAGATCACAATGTCATCTACAAACATCATATGAGCTATACAGTGTTAAATCATCGACAATCAGATGAGAAGTTTTTTCACTTTGCTGTTTTCTAGGAGCAAAATTATAGCCATGGCCTAGTAGTTTAAGTAGACAGCTTAATGGGTTAAGGGCAAGACAGAATAGCAGAGGTGACAAGGAGTCACCCTGGAATATCCCCATTTGGATTTTTATCCCTGGAATAATAATTTGTCCTTTATCATGGCTTAATTGCAAAGTGGTCTACCACTGTTTCAGGGTCACTGTAATGTAGTTGATCAGTGTAGGATGTATTTTATACATTTTAAACACTCTTTTATTCATGAATTTGGGCATACTCTCATTTTTTATATTCAATCCATGCCATACTTAGATTCTTCCCAGTGGTGGTTAGTGTTATTGCTCAGGCTCAAACCCTACACCTTGTGTACAAGAGCTTGAATTTTCTACCCCTACCACCACCGAGAAAATGATTTTTATAAGATTGGCAGAGACCCTATATTATTAAACAGTGCATTGGGAGAAAAAGTTTGTGACTATCTTTTAGGAAATGCATGGTACAGTACACAAAACCTTTTATTCTAGCAACTTTCTAAGATTATATAAGCAATATTTCAAATGTGTCCCTGGCTTTCAGTCTTTGCCCCCCCCCCCCCATAAATTTTTAATTTTTACAGATTTCTTGTGCTACAAAGTTGAGAGGTATGGCTGAGTGTCAAGCGTGTTTTACAAAAAAGTGAGTGTCAAGTGCATTTTACAAGGAGCTGAGAGGTTCAGGGGAGGAGAAGTTTAGTGCTGCTTGTGCCAAGTCTGTTTACAATGTACAACTGTTGTTTAGTAAATGATAATCACTTTTATGCTGCAGTATTTGAAAGCATTGTTAGTAGCACAACAGGTAGTACACTTGCTTTTAATGAAGAAGGGTGTAGGTTCTACTCCCACAGTATGTAGATGGATTTCTGATAACGTATTGTGTTGTACTTTAAAGGGGGTGGATGCTGCAGTCCTCAGTTACAGATCTCTCTAATATGGGATTATTCAGATGATTTTTACTTCTGTAGCAATTATGCATTTTTAGATTGTAATGACAGAAGTTTGCATAGACTTTTACTGATGAAATGCTCTGAATTGGGCAGTTTTTTCATTCTTGGTTCATACAATTTCTTTCATTGCTTACTGGAAAAATGTTCTAAACTATAAAGTTAAAACACACCCTAACAAATGGTGCTGTATTATACAGGGAATATAATTTAATACAATCAGGAAGGTATATTCATGGATGCATGGTCCTAAAAATGCGTAAGTGGCCTATGATTTGAAAAGCAGCCTAATTATAAACTTTATCCACCATTGGCCAGATGCATTTTTGTTGAATGAGAGTTTCAATGCTGTTTCAATGAAAGTGAGTTTCAAAGACAGAGAAGTTTTAATGCTAAGTCTGTTTTCATTATGAGACTATATTGCTTTGTTTAGCACATGTCTATCAGTGTTTGTGCTATAAATTTTGAAATAAGTTTTAAATTAAATCTAAACAGATTAGTACAGTACTAGGTTAATGACCTTTTGGGCCATTTTAAGCCTGGCCAATTATTCCTTGTAAGAATCAAACCCTGCAACTTGTGTTTGTAAGGTAAACACCTTAACCATTATACTGCACAGTATAGAGTATTTTTTAAAAGGTAAATCCATAGTGAGTGAGTGGTTTAGAAGTTTTTTTATTCGGTTCAATTACGTTTGACTTTCTGAACAGTTTAATAAACAAATATTCTACTACAATAATATGCTGCACCATTTTGTATTTACAATACATTTGTTTTATTTTTATTCTTTAATGTTTGTCAAAAGCATTTTAGAAGTTTTTTATCCAGTTCAATATGTTTGATTATCCAAACAATCTGTTTATCCAAACTACCCTTTGTCCCAATTAGTTTGGATAGTCAATTCTGTATTGTACGTAGCTAGAAGGCAAGTTATTGGTCTATAATTTTTAGGGTAATTTGCAGGTTCACTCAATTAGAAGCATTGTTTTTCCTGTTGCTAGCAAGGTTGGTGTCTTTTTAGGGTGTGCATATAAATAGTTCTTACTCATGGCTAAATCTTCATGCAAAGATGTGAACACTTTTAACCAGAAGTTAGGTGCTGCATCTAGCCCTCGTGTTTTCTAATTAGAGTCTTTTCTTAACTTTGTTTCAATCTCTCTGGCTGTTACTTCATCCAATTTCATATCCTGTACCTTTTGAACTTCTTATACTTTCTTTTACTTCTTCTATCCACTTACCATCTTTTTGTGCTCTACAGGATCTTCATAAATACTTCTCCAAAATGTATCTTTTTGTTTTCTTTTTTGGGTAGTCTTTCAATTCCTTTTACCTTGTTTCCCAATTCCCTTTAAAACTTTTTGGGGTCATCAATAAATTGCTTATTTTGTACTTTTCCTTTATATTTATCTGTGTATCTTCTACATTTTTCTGCCTGTGCTGATATTTTAGTTTATTATTTGCAATAGTGCATGATAGGTCCTGATCCATTATAATACTGCACTTTGCTTTTATCATGTCTGTCTTTCTGAGTATTTTTGTTGATCTGTTCCCTATTCTATGCTCCTCTAACAGTCACACATTCCCAGAGATATAACAGATAACATGCATTGCCATAGCAATGATTTTCTGCATAACTATGTTGATTTATTTACAGATTTGGAAGTTTAAGAGGAGAATATCACACAAAAATAAAATTTGATAATATGACAGGGATTCATAGTCTAAGAGAAGGATTAGCTGTTCTCAGAAATAGAAGAAATCAGGACCAGAAGAAAAAGAAATGTTTATGTATCATTAAAAAGCAATAATGGTCAAAAATAGGTAAACAATACACTCAGTGTAAAAAAGTAAGATGTGTATTTCGGTTGAATAATCTGAATAAAATGGATAAAAGAGAGATTCCATATGGCACACAACTGAAGAAGTGATCTCAACAACTCCATATGCTAAGTTTTAATCAGCACTCAATGCAAACCAGGGATTCTAATCTGAATAAAATGGATAAAAGAGAGATTTCATATGGCACACAACTGAAGAAGTGATCTCAACAACTCCGCATGCTAAGTTTTAATCAGCACTCGATGCAAACCAGGGATTCTAATCTGAATAAAATGGATTAAAAGAGAGATTACATACGGCACACAACTGAAGAAGTGATATCAACAACTCCATATGCTAAGTTTTAATCAGCACTCGATGCAAACCAGGGATTCTGGCAGATAAAGCTAAATGAACAACCACAAAATGTAGTATGCCATTGTGAAGATATGGATTCCTTAGACTTTTTTTTGGTATGTCACAAGGACCAGAAGTGACCCAAAGTCTTTTTCCAGAAGCATTTAAAGGCTTGAAATCTATTGCAAATATACCTGGTAATCTATTAGTGTAGGGTCAGGCACAAGAAGAAGCTAACAAGAGAACTGCAGTACTGATAAATACATTTTGGAGCAAATTAGTGTAGGGTCAGGCATAGGAGGAAGTTAACAAGAGAACAGCAGTACTGCTAAATAGATTACGGAGAACAATTTTACTTAACATAAATCTAAAATAAGAATGAAAAGTATGTAATAGCATGAATCACAGTCTAATGCCAGAGGGACTGAAGCCTCGTAAAGAAAAAAAAAGCAAATGTTAAAATATCAAAGCCAGAAGACAAGCAGGCATTATACTGTTTTCTAGTACCTAATATAGAGTAGGTAACTTTGACTTTAAGAAAGCTGTCAGAGCAAAATGTGTTGGAATGGATATATAGACAGGAAAAAGAGTTTTGAAATGCTGAAGAATCTAGGTACAGGTGCACCAGCATTACAGTAATTTTTCAAGAATCTAACCATAGATACAATATCATTAAACCAGTATAATATAAATGAGCCACTTGTGTTGCAAGTAGATGACAGTTAGAATGGCACAGGAGCTGTGACCTCCCCCTACAAAAAAAGAAAGGTAAATCACTTCTCAGTAAAGAGCATTCACAGACCAACAAACCAAACATGTTCTGACAGAAAGGGAAATGTTAGCAATAGCATATTATGTAAGGAATTCCATGAACATGCCTATAGTAAAAGGTTTGGGTGGAAAAATACCACAGATACTTGCAGCACATGTTCAAAATATATTCTGTTCAAAGTATCTCTGAGATTTCAGAGAAAAATAACCTACAGAAGTGTGATCTGAAAGTAAAATACAGACCAGATAATATGCACATAGAAAATATGTTGAGCATAACCTACTTACCACAGATACATAAAGAATTGTTAGAAAAAAAATAAACATTTGGGTAATTCCACTGTCTATAATGATAGAAGCAAAAATGTAAAAAATAAATAAATAAAAAATTCAGACAGGCAGTGAAATGCAACTCAGAAATGTTACAACGAAAGGATATCCTGAGGCAAAATCATCATCACTACCATAATCATCAACAACCCCTTTTTTCCATTTTCTACATGGGGCCAAGTATCGCTTCAGTTGTTGCCATTTTTTTGTCAATTCAATGACAATCTCGTACCTTTTCTTACAATCATGCCTACCTGTCATAGATCATCTTTGACATAATCTGTTCATCTATTTGTTAGACATGCTTGCTTCTTCTTTCATTCTTCCTGTCTGTCCCAAATCATCTTCACAAGACTGTCTTCTGATTTCCTGCGCATGTCCAGATCACCATAGTCTGTTCGTTTTGATCTTCTCTGCAACTGGGGCTATTTAGACTTTTGCTCTGATATCCTCATTTCTTTGAGTGTACAACAGTGTGAATCCTACCACCAATGTCATGCACGTCATCTTCTCACATCTAGCTTCCTCAACTGCTCTGCCTTAACTGTGCAGTTTTTTGTATCATATAGTACTAGGCTTTACTGGAAAGGCCACCCAGACTCTGCCACAGCTTGCTGTAAGGGAAAGGTTAGTTTGCTTTTTATTTCTTGTATTTTATATTACTTTATTGCCTTTTTCTATTTTGTATACTGCTATTTGTTTGCTTTACACTGTTTTACTTGTATTCTGCTTTTAACTGCATAATAAAACTTGAAAAGATACCGCATCTCTGTCTCTTGTGAGTCAGACAGATTTTTTTCTCATCCTCCCACCCTGTTACTTTTGTGCTCTTAAACACCACTGTCTTTCTAGTTGCCTGCCCCTTATGGTAATTTGACCATATATCTCGTTTCCTCTCTCCTTTTACTGGCTGGTGTGAGTAGGCACAAAACTATCATTTTGTGAAATAAGTCCCCTTCAACTGTTTAAATTTATTGGCCATCCTACTATATTCCACAGTACCAGAATACAAAAATGCCCACCCCTTTCAATCTATCTTGCTCTTTTAAAAATAATGGCTTTCCACTAAAACGTAACTTTTTAGACAGCTAAAATGTTAGTTACCCACTTTCATATCTAACTGCTTAGTGCACACTGCAGCGTTTAGGATAAATCTTTTTTTGTTTCATCTTACCTTTAAGCATCTATTGCAACACCACCAGTTATTGGAGAACCCACATTCTGCCTCTCAGTAGTCATCCTGGGATTAGTGCTTCTGTTTTCTCCTGGTGAGAGAAAGAGTACAGTGACATTATTTCCTGGAGACTGCTGATCACCAGAATGCCTAATAACTGCTTTATAGGTGACAGCTTGGAATCTGTGCTTACAGTCTGATCCTGGTGAGAGCAGGAGCAGAGTACATTCATTCCTGATTGTTTCTGGTTGGAGAGTGAGTATCTGTGCTTAACAATCCTGATTGGTCTGGTTGCTATTCGAGCCATCTAACAGAATAAGGCAACAAGCCTGCAGACCCTTGCATCATCTGGGACAAGACTGAGGATCACTAAACAGGCTGTGGCCTGCTTCTCTTCTTGGGATTGGTGCCAACATTTTGCTTATGGTGAGAGAAGAAGCAAAGGAGTATTGTATCCCAACAGGGTGAAGCTGTGGTGAGACGTAGCTAGGCAGTAGCCATTCAAGCGACTCTCCTCTTTTCATCATTTTTGATAAGCTAATTCTTTGTTTTTAGTAAGTACTGCTTGATTTGTTTCTTACTTCAGAATATCTGCCTAAATACTTCATCCTTCAGTTTTCAGGGTCTACGTATTATTGTCCCCTCAAGTGTTGGGCAGTGCTCTGTACAGACTCGGACAACTTCAGTGACATTTTTCTTGTAAAAGCACAATTGAAATTTCTCCAATATCTAGTTGCACACCGGACAACTGGGTTGCATCGACAAGCACTCTCCCCATAGTTGCAAACTGAATACCCCTGATAGTGATTGATATTCTCACTCCAACAGTCTAATCAATAGAAAAGGGTCTTTGCCATGGATATGAACTTTCCTACTGTCTGCATTACCGACTTGGTGGATAGCGGCATCCTGAGGCAATGTAGAAACTGCCTTATGTTTACTGACAACCAGTTAATTTTCAAACAAATTTATATGGTATGTGAGAGATGTATTTACACAATGTCATTGGAGGCAAAGCTCTCATAAAAGTGCTCCTAATGTCAATAAGATTATCAGTAGTGCACATGCTGCAACCATCACGTACAATTCAAAGCAGACATATACACCCATGGGTTTACTTCAGAAGACTGAGAAATCAAAAGACTGAACCCCAAAAGACTGAAAATTCAAAATACTGAACACATTTTTAATGCAGGGGGCAAACCCCACTTCACTCCTCATGTGAGGGGCTGACCCTCCCACACACACACCCTCTGTTAACTATATATATCAATAACCAAAAAACAGGAATGAAGTGCTAGGAAAACTAGTAACCAAGTAGTATGAAGTACAAAACACTCCACTGGATCCACGACTGGTAAAATTTAATAATGTAGACTCAAAGATGCATAAACGTTAAAAACAGGTATGTTTTTATCACCAACTTCTTCAGATAAGCTAAACACACCACCACCTTCATTTAAATATCATTTCACAGTTAACCCTACCCATTAAAAGCGTACAATGACTCACAGTTCCTAATTGATTAATTAAATACAAGTTAAATGCAAGTTACTGCAACCTTCAAACTTCCCTGTCACAATCCCACTTGAGGCTGATATAAAGTGCAATGTGCATAACAATTGTAAATGAATTGATGTATATCAAATATCAAATACATACATGTATAAACCATAAAAATCCACTTATACATAACACATTTATACCATTTGAGTTGTATACCTTACTTTAGTTAAATAGACGTAGTAAAAAACTTATAAATGAATAGCACTATCTAGTGGACAATCATAAAAACTTCTTTTTTATATAAAAAACTTTTTTCTCTCTAAAACCTTTTATAAAACTTTTTATATAAAACCATTTTATCACATAAAAGTACTTTTACATTCCTTTGTAAGATATATTCAAACAGTTCAAGCCCCATCTATAACTTAGCAGATATAAGCTTTAATACAGGCATAATAGAGATCATATCATTTAAACCAGGTTTTTTTACATGCTTCCAATACTACTTGCCAATACAGCTCTCTGTATTCAACCCTTGTTTCTCATGGTCCACTTCTTGGGTCAATAGCTACGGTCTCTAGAACAAAGAATGCAAATTCAGCTCCCTTACATACTTATATAAGGCATTATTTTCATGTCTCATTTTTATATCATAGAGGTGTTCGTATAACCTCTGAGTTTTCTCTCACTATATATATCAACTCCAAGATCGCACAACATTGGAGAAGGGACAAATTCCATAATTCAGTATTTTGAATTTTCAGACTTTTGGGATTCAGTCTTTTGGTTTTCCAGTCTTCTGAAGTAGACCCAGACCCATATATACTGAGGCACTTACATGCAACCTTCCTAAACCAAAAAGACATCCTTCAGCAGCCTCAAATGTGCTCTTTCAAAACAACACCCACATCAACAGAAAGAGCTACATCCCATGTAGCATCTACCTCTAAGCCCATAAGGCAATTCACCATACAATCTAACATTCTAGTTATTGGAGACTCCATCATGAGACACACTGATGTCCCTCTCAATAGGATGAGTACAGAGAAAGTTAAGGTCAGTTGCTTATCAGGGGCTAGGATCTGCCACATTATGCATGCACTCAGGTCATTGGGCCACAATTACCAGTATGATTCAGTCATAGACCATGTGGGAGTAAATGACCTAAGATGTAACTTCCTAGACTATATGAAGAGAGACATCATAGAGCTCTCAGAATATGTGTCTCAGGCCGGTATGAGCCTAGCATTGAGCAGCATTTTACCTTCTCCAAGGATGATGCCACAATACGAACAAAAGATGACTGACTTTAATAATTGGCTTAGTTTCTAGTGTAATTCTAAGGGGGTTCAATATTTGTCAGCATGGAAGGAGATGGTCAACAGACCGCACTGCTTTGCCAGGCATGGTCTGCAGCTCTCCTTTCTAGGCTTTCAAATATTAGCTAAAACATTGTCTTCCCCCATAGTGCCTTTTTTAGGCAATGCCAAACTGAAAGTACTTCCAACATAGCAAATCAAAACCAAGAAAATCTAAAGGACAGCACAATGGTGCAGCGGTTAGAGTTGTCACCTCACTGCAAGAGTTTCCCTGGTTCGATTCATGGCTGCCATACCTTTTATGTGGAGTCTGCATGTCCTCCCTGCATTCATGTGGGTTTCCTCTGGGCACTCTGGTTTCCTCCCACCCTACAAAGACATGCATCTAGAGCGTTTCTCCCCGGGCCTCCACTAAAAATTGGCTCATTCCAAGTCAGAATTTCCCGGTAAACAAATGTTAAATAAATAAATAAATTACTGCTCAATAACAAAAAAACCCACTCACTAGAAGCTCTCTTTATCCTACAGAATTTTGATGTCTGTGTGGTTATTGAGACATGGTTTAAAGCCACGGAGAGCACACAAACAGTGCAAGGTTATAACACCTTCCACACATTTAGACCAGCTACTTCACAGGCAGGAACTGAAGGTGAAGGTGTCTCTATTTACATCAAAAATAAATGTACTTCAAGGCTGGTCAAAGAGAACAATGCACTTGAGCTGCTCTATGTTCAAATCACCATAGGGAAAATCCAATACCATTTCCTTGCAAAGTATAGGTCTCCTTCTATGACCCAGGAAACCCATACCAAGTACTTAACCTTATTAGAAACACTAACCATCCAACCCAATACCATATTCAAGGGTGACTTTAATTACCCCACTATTAACAGGGAATCCTATACAACATGAAACATAAATGCACAGAGATTCCTGGATTTTGTAAACACAAATTCCCTGGACCACATAGTCAACACACCAACCAGGGGTGCAACCATACTGGATCTGGTCCTCACTAGTATGGGAGACTGCTGCATACCCCCTATAGTAATGCCTTCCCTGGTAAAGTCAGACCACACAATGGTCTCCTTTGAAGTAAAAATAAAACTTGGACCCCCAACTAAACCGGGAATATTCAGGAACTATTCTAAGATTAACCTCCTGCTATTAAGTGAGAACCTGGCAAAATTTCAAGCCCCCATAAACTCTGAGAACACTTCTGCCTAGTCACAGAAACCCTGTGCAAGCATGTTAATAGCTGCATAGCTGCATAGAGGTAGCTGTACCCATCAGGAAAAAGTACAGAACTAACTCAAAAAACAAGCCACCCTGGTGGAATGACAAAATCAATCGGGTGTATAACAGAAGGAAAAAAATCATGGCAAATATTAGGAGGTGCAGCACCCAGCAGAATAAAGCACTCTCATCAAACTAAACAAACAACTCAGTGGACAAATAAACTCTACCAAAGCCAGATTTGAGGTACGTTTGGCCTTCCAGGCCAAAGACAACCACAAAATATTCTTTAGCTATGTCCTCAACCTCAAGGGCAATACACAATTGTGTGCAGAGTTCATTGTAAATGCAGCCACCTATACTGAGACAGAAGATATAGCAAACCTCCTGGCTGATAAATTCAGCTCCAACTTTACCCTTCTCTCCCCCTCAACCTTCCCTCGGGAAATATCATCAGATATAACTCCCCCTACTATCACTAGGGAGCAGGTCCTTAATGCTCTCTCTAAGACCAACAACACTGCATCAATGGGCTCAGACAATATCCTAGGATGGCTTCTGAATAGCATGAAACATGACCTATCAGGGCCTCTGGAATTGCTGTTTAATTGTAGCTTCCAAACAGGCTTCATGTTTCATGAATGAAGAAAAGCAACAGTCATCCCTCTGCACAAAGGTGGGTCATCTACAAACCCTGGAAACTACAGACCCATAAGTCTCACTAGTCTTATATGTAAAGCCATAGAAAGAATTATCATGGAGATGATCAATAGAGATACAGTAAACCTCCAGACACTGGACCCAACCCAGTTTGGTTTTGTCAAGGGCAGATCATGCCTACCCAACCTTGTGGACTTGAGAAGGTCACCAAAGCAATGGATGAGGGCAAAATCATTCCTACTGCTTACCTTGACCTGGGCAAGGCATTTGACATAATACCCCACTCGGGCATTGTTGACAAACTGAAGTGGTTAGGTACAAACCTGTATGTCACCAGGTAGATGGCTAACTTGCTCACAGACAGAACCCAGAAATTTAGAATTGGGGAGTACACCTCTACAAAATGGCCAATTACAAGTGGAGTCCCTCAGGGATCAGTCCTTGGACTGCTCCTTTTAGGAATTTACTTCTCAGAAGTCAAGGCCAATGTCAGTGGTCTCTGGCTGACTAAATTTGCAGATGATTGCAAATTAGGAGCTATCATTGAATCTCACACTGACAAATGTCCTTCAGGAGGGGCTGACACAGACAAACAACTGGTGTCAGAGCCATGGACTAAAACTAAACGCCAAGAAATGCATAACAGTGTCTTTTGGGAAGTCATACATCCCTGGTAACTATCATATTGACAACACACCCCTTAGAGTTGACCCAGCTGTCAGGTACTTAGGGACACACATAGTTAGTAATCTATCCTTTGATCATCACATGTCTACAGTGGTGAGGAAATCATTCTATGTTGTGAAACTTATAAACAAAGGTATGGCATCTAAGTCCAAGGAAGTCATTGTTCCACTGTAATCAGTATTCATCAGACCTATCATTGAGTACAATGTCCCTTTGGTATGCACCTAACCGGGAATATCCAACAACTGGAACGTCCACAGAGGTTCCTCACTAAAAGAATACAGGGCGTAAGACCACTTCAAGGCCCTATCCCTGTATTCTGTCACCTACAGGCTTTTGAGGGGAGATCTATGCCTAGCATACAGGGCATTGTCAGACCCCACTCTGCTGGACCTCCTGCATATCCACAAAACAAAGAGTACCAGAATTACCCATTCAAAAGACTTAAACTTTGCCTGTGATATAAATAGGTCCTGCTGGAAATATAGGTATGTATCCTAGAGACTGCCCCATCTATGGAACAGGCTCCCCATCCATGTGAAGCAGAGTTCCTCCCTAACCCAATTCAAGTGCAACTTAGACAACTGGATGGGAAACTGGAAATTCATCCCTCGTTTGGTGCCTATGTCTCTAATGCAATTAGGTAACCTGTACATGGTTCATCTCCCAGGCCCATGTTTACACTTATCAAGGGTATCCGCACTTGTCAGAGATTTGGAATGCATGGCTAGGCTTAAAAGGGCCCTTTTGGTCATTAGCCTGGTAAAAACCTATAAACCTTTGACCACAGTTAAACACCTCGCATTTCAGCTTCTTTAACATTCTTCTGTCACACACTTTTATTGACACTCTGCCAGTCGGCTCTAGCCCCTCTGATTCTAGATTTGAACTCCTCATTCAGATTTCCCTTCTCCTCAACCACTCCTCCCAGATACTTGAATCTGTTGACCTGTTTTTCTATCATCATTTTCTGCTTCTTCTGATTTCTCCATTTGCTGTCATGACAGCTGTTTTATTTATACCTGGTTTCATCCAGTGTCCCTTCAGTTTTGCATTCAATTCCCCTATTACTTGTTGAAATTCATGTTCAGAGTCTGTTTGTAATGACACATCATCTACATACGGTAGCTTTATTGATTTGTTCCCTCTGAACTGTTTGCTAATGTCTGAAAATCAATGCAAAGTAAAGGAAATACATATTAGAAGCCAGTAGAGACAGAAATGCTAGTATGACAGAAACTATCGAAGACTATCGAGTGTGCAGGCTGGAGACACAGTATAAACACAAAAGCCATGAGAATGTCTGCAACCTGAAGCTGATAGAGTTTATAAAGCAGCTGAACTAAGGGTAAAAACCTATACAGGAGTAATTGCATGCATTTGTTTGTGAAATTCACTTCAAAGTTCAAAAATGTAGAGTACTAGAATTGGCACAACCAGTACTGTCACAAGAAAATAAGAGACTGCGAGAACTGCAAACCCGAAGAGTTGCAAAGAGAGGCTTTTCAAGTCATGTTTTCAAGAAAACCATAGTGCAGTAAGAACTGTCCAAAACAAGGATCAGACATCCCATTTGCACAGTAAACTCTTCAGATTTGAAAGGCCACTGAAGAAGCCATGCAGATATGTACAGTTCCAGAGGTAATAATAAAGATATTAAGGACCAAAACGTGTTCTTTTATTAAAATATATTCTGATCTAGTACTAAAATATTTTGTTTGATGTAACAAAAATAACATTACAAAACAGACTTAATATAGCATTAAGAGCTTTACCAGAAAGTGTCATCCAGACTCTGCTACACTTTGCTGTGAAGAAAAGGTTAGTTTGCTTTTATTTTTTGTATTTTGTATTACTTTATTGCCTTTCTGTATTTTGAATATTGTGGGTTGTTTTCTTTACCTTGTGTTTTACTTGCATTCTGCTTTAACAGCATATTAACACTTCAAAAGAAACCACAGCTCTGTCTCTTCTGAGTCAGGCAGAACTTTTTTCCCGCCCTCCCACGCAGTTACAGTTATCTTGTTAAATACCACTGTCTTTCTAGTTGGCTGCCTCTTATGTTAATCTGACCATATATCTCATTTTCTCTCTACTTTCACTGGCTTGTGTGAGTAATCACAAAAATCATCATTTTTGAAATCCCTCCCCTTCAACTATTTAAATTTATTGGCCATCCTACTGTATTCTATAGTACCAGAATACAAAAGTGACCACCCCTTTCAATCTATCTTGCTGTTTTAAAAATAGTAACTTTCCACTAAACCTTAACTTTTTAAACAGGTAAAACTTAAGTTACCTACTTTCACATCTAACTTCTCTAGTGCACACTGCAGTGTGCATTTTTTTTTTCATCTTACCTTTAAGCATTCCTGTGACTAGAACTTGCTCTAATACCTGCTGGAAAGCACTAGGAAGCCTTAAACTGATACAAGCACTCAACTCTCCTTGTTAATAAGAAGAAATTAATAGTAGGCACTAAACAGCCTATAACTGCAAAGCACCTTGCTAAGGTAAGGGATTACAGCTCCTGTACTTTACAAAAAAAAAAAAAAAAATGCACCAAACCAGGCATATCCAAGGGTCAGCTTCCTGTGATTTCTCCTGTCCACCTGGTGAATCTGGGCATACTGGGGCAATGCAGCAATTGCCTCATGTACACAGACAACCCTCTCCTCCTACCACCCAACACTACAACCTGTGAGAGATGCACTTACATAGCCAAAATGGAAGCAAAGCTCTCTCCACCCAACATTGTGCTAGACAGTCAAGAGGAGAAGGTTAACACCCACACTACACCTCAGGCAACACATAGCCCTTCTAAACCCACACCACCAAAACCCACATATAGCAACACTAAATCCACATATGCAGAGGCCCTTAACTGTAACCTGCCCAAGCAACGAGGACCTCTGAAGCTGAAACGCAAATAAACACCAATCACAACCAAAGTGTCACATAGTTCACAACACCAGTGTGCCACCCAGCAACAGCCCCTAAGGCAAAACAATGTACCTAACACTTTAGTCATAGGTGACTCTGTAATCCGGCACACTGATGTCCCACTCACCAGGTTGAACAAGGAGAAAATTACAGTCAGCTGCCTGTTGGGTGCCAGGATCCGCCACATAACGCATGCACTCAAGTCACTCCACAACAAGTACAAATATGACTCTGTCATTGTCCATGTTGGAGTGAATAACCTGAGACGTACCTCCCTGGACTACATGAAGAGAGACATGGAAAAGCTCTCGGATCATGTGGCCCAGGCATGTATGACCCTAGCCCTGAATAGCATCCTGCCTTCGCCCAGAAAGATACCACAATATAAGGACAAAATGATTGACTTCAACATTTGGCTAAGCATCTGGTGTCATTCAAAGGGGATCCAGTATCTGTCTGCCTGTGACGACATGATCGACAGACCACAATGCTTTGCCAGAGATGGTCTGCACCTGTCGCCCCTGGGATTCAGGTTACTGGCTAAGGCTCTTGCCACCCCTATAGTGCCGTTTTTAGGCAAAGTTCAAAGGACAAAACCACCACCATAACAGGTACAAGCATGCAAAATCTGAAGGTAATGCTACTCAGTGCTAGAAGTCTAAACCTCAAAATGCACTATCTCGAGGCACTCCTAAAAATGGAAAACATTGATATCTGTGCAGTAACTGAGACCTGGTTCAAGGCACCAGAGAGCATCCCTACAATACCAGGCTACAACTCTTACCACACTTTTCGGCCAACAAACCAGGACCAAAACACTAAAGGTGGAGGAGTGTCAATATTCACCAAGGATATTCACACCACCAGGCTAGTTGCCCAACACAATGCCTCTGAAATTCTCCAGGTACAACTAACACTAGGTAAGACTGCAATCCAAACTGTAGCTTGCTACAGATCCCCCACCATACCCCCAAGATTCTCACTACACCTTACTAAACATACTGGAAAATATTAAGATAGAACCAAACACCCTGATACTGGGTGATTTTAACTACCCTGCTATTAACTGGGAAAACTACTCATGTACCAACACCTTTGCCTAATGGTTCTTGGAATTCATAAATTCCAACGCCCTGGACCAACTAATCCATAGTCCCACCAGAGTCTCCAATATCCTAGACCTGGTCATTACCAACATGGGAAATCGATGCTCCACACCTATGGTCACCTCCTCATTAGTCAGGTCTGACCATAAGCTAATCACCCTTAACATCCACATCCCACCCCCCAGTAAGGAAACCTCCATAAAAAACTTCTCCAAAGCCAACTTCACGCTACTCAAGTCAGAAGTGACAAACTTTATGACACCCATGCAGACGGGAACTGAAAGTTCAACTACTGAATTTTACACTAAGGCACTGTACGAGCACATCCACTCATGCATGAATCGTGCCATCCCAAATAGAACCAAGATGCTCTCATCCAAAAAAAGGAAGCCAATCTGGTGGTCCCTGCCATAAACACACTTTACAACAAAAGGAAGAAACTGTTGCAGAAAAGAGGAAAATCCCAGGATGCAAAAAATTCCCTTACCTGCCTCAGTAAGAAGCTGAGATCCCTCATAAAATCCTCCAAAGCTAGTTATGAAAATAAAATTGCCAAAGATTCCAAAGACAACCACAAGGTATTCTATAACTATGTCAAGAATCTAAATGGCAATGCTCAGATCTGCTCTGAGCTAAAACAGAATGGCATTAAATATACTGATCCCAAGGATATTGCCAATATCCTGGCAGATCGATTCAGTGCCATCTTCACCCTCCCCTCTCACCCCCTAAATGGCCCATCTCAATACTGGAAGATTGCCAAATACTGGTAATAACGGCCAAACAGGTAAAAAACGCACTCTCCAAAGCTAAGAGTACAGCATCCATGGGACCAGATGACATCCCAGGCTGTGTACTACATGAACTACAGTATGACCTGGCACCTCACCTAAGTGTCATGTTTAATCATAGCCTCACCTCAGGTTTAGTGCCCATTGAGTGGCGCAGAGTTACAGTTATCCCACTCCACAAGGGAGGATCTACCTTGGATCCCAGGAACTACCATCCCATCAGTCTGACGAGCCTTATCTGCAAGGCCATGGAGCGTATTATCATGGAACTTATAAACAAAGACATTGGCAACCTTCAAACACTGGACCCCACCCAGTTTGGGTTCATGAAGGGCCGAGCTTGTCTCCTGAACCTGACTGACTTCTTTGAATCAGTCTCCAGAGCCATGGACAAGGGTAAGGTGGTCCACACAGCCTATCTAGACCTTGCCAAGGCCTTTGACACCATCCCCCACTCTGGAATCACAGATAAACTTACTAAGCTGGGCATTAATCCCTACGTCACCCAATGGGTTGCTAACTGGCATACTGATAGAACCCACACTGTAAAAGTAGCCGACTCTAAATCCAGCTTCAGACAAGTGACAAGTGGAGTACCTCAGGGTTCAGTCCTGGGACCGCTCTTGTTTGACATCTACTTCTCTGAAGTACAGGCCAACACTAAGGGACTCTGGCTAACAAAGTTTGCAGATGACTGCAAACTGGGAGCCATTATTGAATCCCCAAATGATGTGGATACTCTACAATAGGGCCTTACAGAAACAGATGCTTGGTGCCAGAGCCATGGGCTCAAGCTCAATGCCAAGAAATGTATAATTATCCCCTTTGGGAAAAAACATGTATCCGTGAATTACCATATAGGTGGCAGTACACTAAACACTGAAAGTGTGATAAGAGACTTCGGGACACAGGTAGACAGTGGTCTCACCTTCGATAATCACATCGCCACAACAGTCAGGAAATCCTCCTATGTGGCACACCTCATCACTAAGGGCTTTTCATCCAGAAAAAAGGAGGTCCTAGTCCCACTGTACTCATCCCTCATTTGACCCATTATAGAATACAATGCCCCGTTTGGTATGTACCTCTCAAGACATCTGCAACAACTGGAAAGGCCGCAGAAATACCTCACTAAAAGAATCACAGGCCTAAAGCACATGCCCTACGCTTACCGCCTTAAAAAACTCCAGCTATACTCTGTCGCATATCGTCTACTCAGAGGCGATCTCTGCTTAACATACAAGGCCATGTCAAACCCAGAGCTGTTAGACATGCTACACTTAAAGAAATCCCAATCCCTCACAGCCACATGCTCCAGGGATCTAAACCTTGTCATCACAATAAACAAAACATGCTGGAAAGATAGGTTCCTGACCCAGAGACTCCCCAGACTCTGGAACAGATTGCCCATACATGTCAAGCAGAGTGCCTCTTTGGCCCTCTTCAAAAGGAACCTTGACGATTGGATGGAAGAAAGGAAATTCACCCCGGGGATCATGTCAGTCGCCCTACTAGACAGGGGTCCAGGGAAGTAAACAGTGTGGGAAGAAATAGCCAGGGAATTGTTATGGCTAGGCTTGTATAGGCCCTAGGGCTGATAGCCTAGTACCAACATATGAACCTAAGACTTATGTAAAATTGTTATATAATGTAATACATACTATCTCATACAATGTATATAATACTCACGTACATATTTTCATAACTACAAAGGGAGCTCTCATATATGGGCCAGATTAGGAATCTGCATGTCAAGGACTATATATTTTTCTACATAGTTCGGTCTACATCATGTTGATTACTCACCATCTACAATCTGCATTTTTTACTCACTATTCTGACAAACTCACAAACATCCTAGACCCCGGTAATAATGTCTCCTGCAATAAGCCATCTCAGGCTTTTCAGAAATAATGTAATGGCAATATTGGGGAACTCTCATTAAAACGTCTCCAGATAGCTGGACAGCTAGCAAATCAACAAAATGCTACACTTTGTTTCTGCCATTTGGAGACATTAAAAAAAAAAGTTTATCTTTTCTACATCTGTCTTTTAAAATTCTAATGTTGCCAAATAAAAGATGGCATGTTTCAAGCAGTAAACTTTTTCATTTTGTTATGAATGATGGATTTCGGAAGATCCATATTATAAGTAATATAAGTAAACATTTAACAGTTGATTGATTAACAACATATCTGCATTACTGACACATAGCCATAAAAAGTTTACCAAGTATCCAGTCAAAATGCCTTGTTATATGACAGTGCTGCACCTAGCTGTTGTTGCTTCAAACGAAATGTGTCTACTTCCCACTGAATGGCAAGAACACATCATACACAGCATTCATTTAAGTAATGTGTTGCTTTAACATAAAACAAAAATAATACCTGACAGTATAGGATGATTCCTTAATTATGCAGACGGCTAGTCTGTCAAGCAAACAATGCAAAAGTATTAGTAGCAGCTTTAGAGAAATGCACACTACTCAGCCTGCCATTTCTGGTAGCTAGACTATGGTGCTTAGTTTAACTCTGTATCTTCTAATAACTGACAACACTGGAAGGGGGCAAAAAGCGACTGATATTGTTAGTAATTTCAGTGCTGGCAGCTTAACAGTTAGTGATATGACCAAAATTTGAAACCAAAGATTACATTTTGTTTTTATTTCGACTATATCATTAGTTCTAGAGGTCACAAAACAGCAAGACCTTGTAAGGATGAAACCTCCGATGGAGATCTAATCTGAATGTATACCCTCAGCTTAAAGAAACTCCTCATTTTTAACATTATAGACAAATTTCTCTCGTTTTATGACTACATTGTTGCAGATCACAAATGGTATCACTAGTGAAGAGTGACGCAACCATTCAAAAAGGGAGACTTAGGAAACTGAGGTGAATTAATGTCTACAAGCAGCTGATATTTAAGGCATTTTGTAATGTAAGTGAGGCATATGCTAAAGTATGTGACCACTAGTATTTTTGTTAAGCAAATCTTTGGCTTCTTGAATTAAAAGAAATATTCCTGGATTTAAAATGAATAGGAAGAGAATATATGCTTTAGCAACATGCAATACAACTGGCTAGGGCCTCTCAGAATTTGCCATTTTCTAATCATAGGCAAAGGTCAGTCATCTACAGTTTCAAACATATAAATACAAGTGATTTGCCTGCAGGGTACCAACCAAACTTAAACGACTGAATGGGCAACAGCATTTGCCTGATTACACATCAGGGTAAGAAGGAAAAGCAGGATATACCCACACTATGACCTTCCATTGTTTGACCTTAACATGGCTAGGATTGCCCACAGAAGAAAACAAACTAGTCTACACATTGCTAACCTTCACATACACAAGACTTCCATAACAAATATAGAAATATGAAGACGGTATTCATCAACTAAGAACTGAAATCCACAGGGCAATTTTGACTTGCGTGTCCTAACATCCAGAATAAAGCTAGAGAAATCATATCATGCACTCCTTTCCCACCAAACTTAACAAGTCTAAGCACTTATTAGATAGTTATTCATTCATTAGACAAAACTCACATTGTACTTCATGTAATATCATGTAAAACAGAGAAGACAAAATATCTCTCAACTGTACAGATTTTCATAGACTGTCCAGATTTTTGCCTTATATTTTTTTGTCCGTTTTTCATACAGTTGTGGCTTTCTGGCAAATTAGTGCAAATCATTAAAGACTGAAGTTTGAAAATAATGACAGACGTTTGAGTTTTAGAATTCCTACCCTTCAGAAAGTTCATGCTAATGCAAAACTTGTTATTCTATCAACCTTTATAAACACCAAAGGGCTATGTAACAAAATAATCCAAGAACGAACGGCCACTGAAATATATCCGTTTATTAACTGAAACCAAACCAACGTATTGTGAGCGCTTTCATACAATCAAATGTTGTACTTCATCAGACAAAGTTACAAACACAATCTATTCAATTTAAACTAAAAACAGTGTCACTATGATGTCATTTCCTTTCTTAATGTATTTCAAATCTAGCAGTACTTATTGCATTCATTGTGTTCCCTAACCGCTATATACCTATATATGTCCTCAACAGCCTATCATAAACATTCACCTATGCTTATAATATTCTTAAAAATAGATTTATAAAATACGTTATAATAAATTAAATATAATAATATAATAACAATTAAATAGTTATAAATAAATATCAAATCTCTACGTGATTATACATGTCTAAAATTCTAAAATAAGCATTTTGCAAATATGCTTTCGTATATACATTATCTTACACCTTCACATTAATACAATACCTATAAGTAACATCTTAAGTAGCACATCTATGATTTATAAACATTTATTATGTATCTAATTCATTAACAGATTTTATTTCTTTTAAGCGCCTTTAATTTTAATATAGGCACTATAGAGCTGCGCTCATTAATGCCTGGCCAAGTATCTGCTTGCAGTCTTATTTGCCATTCTAATTCCTTTAGCTGTAAAAATACATTCCATGCTGTTTTATCATCTATTATAACTTGGTCTATAACGGTATAAGTAAATGAATGGTTTGGATGACTATTAACATGTTTGGCTAGAGCATTATTCATGTTTAACTTCTTTATTGCGTATTCATGCTCATATATACGCTGGGGAAATTTTCTTTCAGTTTTCCCTATATAATAGGCTAAGCACAGTTTACATTTGCTTAAATAAACGACAGCTTCTGATTCACAGTTATATTTACCTTGTATTTGGTATGTTTTACCCCTTACTACAAAATCTGTACCCACTTCTATTTTGTGGCACCATCTACAAAAAACATATTTTTTCATACCTAGTACTTTATTGGTGTTATGTTCCTCTTTATGTTTTAATAACTCTTTCAAGTTTCTCCCTTTTCTGTACACAATGAGTTGTTTGTCTCCTATAATATTATTTAATTCTTCATCTTGATTCAATACACACCAATTTTTCTCAAAAATCCATTTTAAAATGTTGGCTTCTTTACTATATGTGATAACTAATGCTTCTGAGAAGTTGTTACTCTTATTTTGATTTTGATTAATATTTTCAGTTATTTGAGATGCAACGCTATGTCTTTCTACATTCTCATTTACAATATCTATACTAGAGTTTTTATTATCTAAGATAGTTTAAAAAAACCCTCTTTCTTTTGTTTATAACTTCTTCAATGATGTCACTTAAAAAAGCAATGGGATATGATCTAGCGTAAAACATAGATTTCAAATTGGAACATTCTTCCAAAAAATGATCTTCTCTGGTAATCATACGTGCGGCTCTACTTGTCCTTTGACAACAGATTTTTTATGATGTTGAGGGTGTGAGCTACTTTAATGCAATAGTCTATTGGAATATATGTCTCTTTCCTGTGTATACAGGCTATATATCTATTTTCTATATAGTCTTTGATGAGCTTAATGTCTAAATATTCCATATAGTCATTATTAATATTCCATGTGAATTTAAAAAATGTTATGGTTTGGCCTATATATACCAGGAATTCTTCAAGTATGTCTTGTGTTCCTTGCCAAATAACACTAATGTCATCTTGAAATCTAAAATAGGACTTAAATCTATTAAATCTACTACTGAAGACATATTTCTTCTCCCAATAGGCCATAGTTATAATAGCATAAGCTCCCCCACATGGGGACCCCATTGCAATGCCTTTAGAGAAGACAAAATACCTCTCAACTTTACAGATTTTCGCAGACTGTCCATATTTTTTCCTTATATTTTTTGTCTGTTTTTCATACAGTTGTGGCTTTCTGGCAAATTAGTGACAAATCATTAAAGACTGAAGTTAGAAAATAATGACAGACATTTTAGTTTTAGACTTCATACCCTTCAGAAAGTTCATGCTAATGCAAAACCTGTTATTCTATCAACCTTCTAAGCTTGGAAGATTAATATTTCAAAATTGTCCATATTTGTACCACTTTTTTATGGCTTTGTCCAGATTTCTTACACTAAGAGGTTGAGAGGTATGCATATGGAAACTAAGCTCTGAGATGAAGCTGCTGCTTCTTTCATTGCTACGCAATTTCACTACATCTTCTGTAACATCTTGTGTACAGAAATGGGGTATACACCATTAAAAAAAAGTCTGTAAAGGCACTTTTGTTAGGAATCTTCTCACAGCTCTTTAGTCAGGAAACTGAATGTATTACTTAGTTAATGAGATCTAAAACTGAGTTCTGTGACATACACAAAGTAGTAATCTGGAAGGTAGTTCCTCATTCAGGGGTCCAGAGCTGGGTAAAGCAAGACTTTATGTGACAATCCATGCATTGTAGAGTTTACGATCCCAGTTAGGGCTTACTCTACATGTGGCGAGGGAACAACTCAGGTGAAGGATTTTGTTGAGGGACTAAAGATTACAAAGAGGGTCTGACAGGGCCTGAAGCTGAGAGTTTTGCTTTAAGCAGCCTGTTGAGACACTCCTCTTAGGGCTGCCTGTTCAACAGGCCTTCCACAGATTGCCCTGTGTCAGTGATGGAGAACAAAAAGGCATTGGTGACAGCTTAGTGGTTTTCAGGGATGGGGGGACAGAAAAATGACTTAGAATTTTCTTATTAAAATACATGATGATATAATACTATATTTGAATCTTCATTTTTAAATTTCATCCTGAATGCTCATAGCTCTTTCCATCAAGAATTCTATCTACTGAAAGAAATTCAGCTTCTCCTTCTTCTGATCAGCACTTATACAGATGGAATTTATCTTTATAAGATGGATATTTGTACAGTTAATCAGATTTTAGATCATTCTTATAAAATTGTGGGTTATGTGATTAATTATGATTAACCACAGAAATTAAAATTATACGATGACCCAGAAAGTGAGAAAGAAAATATGAAGCTAATTCCTGAATATAAAACCTTTTAGTTTTGGGGATGACTTAGTCACCGCATTATGAAAAAGTAATGCCAGAATCCTGCAATGTTTTATTCAAAAGAATGAAGATTAAATTAACAAAATTAAATAAAATATTTTTCTTTAGTAAGTAGAATTAAAATACTAAAGATGTAAATGTTGCTGATTATGAATTTTTTTGATTATGTTTTTCCATTACAGACTTTGCTAACTCATCCCATGGTAACCTGGTATTATTGTCTGAAGTATGTTATACATAAATTTCTCTGGAGAGGTAGCTTTCCAAGAATTCCGAGGATGGCATAATCAGGATTGTATATCCTTACTGGTATTCAAAATTATTATCTTCCTAAATGTAATACATATGCAATGCCATGATAAAGTAGTTCAGAGAATGATGAATATTGTAACTAGTTCTGAACGTCCTATTCATTGGTTATTCCTT
Source organism: Protopterus annectens (assembly GCF_019279795.1). NCBI lineage: Eukaryota > Metazoa > Chordata > Ceratodontiformes > Protopteridae > Protopterus > Protopterus annectens. Next base: position 1,240,124,296 of record NC_056735.1, on the reverse strand, counting down.
TTTGGATATTTTAAACTTTTGAAATCTTATTCTTCTGTTTTAGATTCCAGCCTTTCTTTATTTAGCTGTGTTTATATACCATGGAATAGAAATAAAATATCATACCTTTTTCCTAAAATAAGGTTTATACTTCGCCATTTAGTCTCTGTAATGTGGCACAAATATCAGAAAATCCGACTATGAAAAAGTAGATGTAATAATCTATAAGTATTAACATTTTTTTCTCTCTCAGTTGGTAGGAACTACTACAGGCAGCAAGAAACAAATTTCTGTTGTACAGTCTCTACTACATGGTCAGAATATAAGCAAAAATGGGGTTGGGAGGGTGAACTAATGGTTAAGGTGTTTGCCTTACAAACACAAGGTGCAGGGTTTGAGTCTTACAAGGGATAATTGGCTAGGCTTACAATGGCTCGTAAGGACAGTTAGCCTAGTATGAACCTATAAGAAATAAACAAATTTCTCTTGTGTACAGACTACTAAATGACCAGACACCTAATGAAAATATTCCAGAGAAAAAAAAATGGAAATCAGCTTTGCATCACTCCTTTCCAGTGAAAACTTGGGTTAGAAACCTAGATAATATGCTTAAAATGTACAAATGCATAAAAATATGACAGTCCTCCAAAATGTAACAATCCATTACAAAATTATGTTGGGGTCCACTATTCTCCTCATCACTTTCTTTTGATGTAGGCTACATCTGATGTAAAATGACAGTTTATTATGACGTTGTTGGTTTGATGCCTCATTTGGTGGACATGCCACCAAATTATTGTTTGTCACAAAGTCCATATCAGCTGGTTGCTACACTAATGCAGTTAAATTTTCATATTTCCCTTTTAATGTATATTTGTTGGATCTATCAGACTCCTTTCCATAAGATACGAAGAATAAAATTGCTTTAGCTTCTATGTTGACAAAACATTTTACCTTAAATAAATGGAAATCGTTGCCAGTGACAGTATTACTGGTTAAAAGTGGTAGACTCATTATTTCAAATACATATACAGCCAATAGAAACCAGCTTAATTTACTACTTAAATGTATCACAATGTTTTTCAGTAAAAGGGCTGACTTTTATTCTTACTTTCTTTTTGCACTTTTTTACGGTATTTCCTTTTATATTTTTGGGGTGTATTTTATCAGGTTTATATGTATTAATCTTCATTTCTAAGTTTTTGATCATGGTGTAGTGTGTACATATACATATATATCTGATAATTATTGAAAGTACACTTACCTGAATCACAGATCAGCGAACTCACTTGTACAACGGACCAAAATAACGAAACCTGGATCGTCGACAAGTAAATGAATGGTATATAACCACTTGACCACCATGGTAAACGTTGCCCTTTCTGCTAGTGTAGTCTGATCTCAGAGCTGATCTATTTAGTTGAGGGGTGGGTGGAAAGCCCCCCCCTCCACATGGGGAGGGGGGTGGGGGCAACTTCCTCACGTGGGTGAGTTTGAATGTGTTCTGATTAGTTGTTTTGCCCTGGTGGCCAAGTGGTCACTTACTGGTCGATTTCTGGTAAGTGATTCTGAGTTTCATTATTTTGGTCTTTCATAGAAGTGAGTTCGCTGATGTGTAAGTTGGGTAAGTTTTTCGATACATAGACCCATATATTTATATATTATATATTTATATATATATATATATATATATATATATATATATATATATATATCTGGGAACACTTTATAATCTCGAAATACTGAAATGTCGAATTTCAGTATCTTGAGACTATAAAGCCGAATGTTGAAAATAGCAAACGCTCATAATCACGAATTCGAACATCTCAAATTTGCGGTTATGGACCTGCGCTATGTTCTTTCTGGGTTTGTGTGTTGATGGTGCATGGTGCCATGTGTGGATCTAGGTGTTATGTCAGGTAAGTGAGTGTTTTGTAAGGGTTTTGAGTGGGAGGTAGAGTATACGTGAGTGTGCTGACATGTTTGATGTGTGTGTGAGGGACTGGAGAATGTGCGTGTGTGAGTTTGCTTTTGTTTCTTGTATGTGCGATCTTGGAGTTAGTATATATAAGTAGGGGAGGTGTGGGGTGCAGCCCCCCCCCGTGAGGGGGTGCAGGGGTGCTTGCCCCCCTGCTTATATGTGTATGAGTTGTGTTTGTGTGTAGTTTTGTGTTTTAAATTGTGATGTAGGTGTTTTGGTCTATGTGTGGTGTGTGTGGTTTGTTTATTCTTTTTGAATTTCACGGTTTTGGGCTCGGGGTTTTGTGGATTCGGTTTCATGGCCTCGAGATACTGAAATTCAATGTTTCAGTATTTCAAGATTATGAAGTGAAAAAAAACCATATATATATATATATATATATATATATATATATATATATATATATATATTAGATAGATAGGGTTTGATGTGATACCCAAAACTAATCAGTAAAAACTGCAAAAAAAATCTAGCCACGTTAGAGCTTTCACTATGTGATTGCTTAAAACCTCTTGTATTAGAGGTAACATTTTACCTATAATACAAGGTACAAGAAGTTTTAAGGAATCACATAGTGGAAACCCAGCTTGGCTAGACTTTTTTTGTAGTTTTTACTGACTGGTTTGTCTTTGTGACCTTGCTACTCATTGTTTTAATTTGTTAGTTGGGATATTTTGCAGATACCCTAATGGTTATGGACACCAGCTGGGTATGACAACCCTGTGTTCCTAAAGGTTAGTCAAACAGTCCACTTATGCTATGCTGACAAGGCGTTAAGAAGGCTGAAACATGCATGTCCACAGCTAGTGTGGTTTGGCTTTATTGGCCTGAATTTGTCCATAACAGACTTAATAAGGGGAAAAAAGGTCATGGGCATTCAGAACTGCAATAGACTGAAACACCTGATGTCCTTAAGGAGTCCTTTGCATGTATCCCATGTTACGTCTAATACAACAGGTTATAAGTTATCACACAGTGGAAAATCTAGCTTGGCTAGATTTTTCTTATAGTTTATACCTAAAACTAAAGCAAAAAAAAAAAGCATATTTTATGTTTTTTCCCCCTAGTGGCAGAAAGGAAATATTCATAACAGAAGTCTGATATTCTGTAATCTCTAATCATCTTTCTTATTCTATTACCTTAAATCTTTTATAAATCCATATTCCTGGATGGGAGTCAAAGTGAAATCACTACAGAACCACTGTCCAGTGTACTCAAGCAGAATCCTGAGTGTGATTTCATGCAGTCCCATGTTTACTGAATAAAAAACTCTTATATTTATTTTTGTTGACCGGGTTAGTCCCAGTAGGCTAGTAGCCTCTTTTTAGGGAAGACTCATGGTGGTATTGATATTACTAGAGGAATTTTGTCCAGAAAATCTCCTCTACTCTTTTCAATGGGTGCCATGGGCTGTTTTACATCCATCTGTGCTACCACTAACTCAAGCAGATGGGACCTTGGTTTAATGGCTCATCCAAAGGGCGACACACTAAAGAGTGCAGCGTCCTTCTTATGCTGCATTGCAGTGTCAGCAATCATTCTACCTGGTGTGGGAAAAGAACCCACAGCTTTCTGCATCAAAGATAAGTGTAATACCCGTTACACCAACCTAACAGATAAATATAGCTGAGCAGCGCACATTTGCCAATAGAACATTTTCCCTTGGGAGTTTATCCTTAGTTATGAAGTTACATTTCTGACACCCAGATTATTCCTGGAAAAGGGAGCGTCACTGTAAGATGCCCATATTCTTTGCTTTTTCTCTTAATGCTCCTGTCCTCCTTGACAGCACCTCCACCTTATGTCAACATGCGCGTCTAGTGCTGCTTTTAATATTAAACTCCTAAGTAATTTTTAGATCTTACACTATGCAAACTGTAATTCAAGGTAATAAGAGTATCCCACTTCATATCACCCCTTCAGTTCCTTCCTCTAGCCATTATATTCTGTCAGCTGTTACACTTGCAATAATTTATTCTGTTATGCTGTAATCATTGTTTTTACCTCACAAACAGTCAAGCTGAAATCAGATCAACAGATAAATATAATATGCATGTATAAACAGACACTTTCACTTAAACTATGCAGTTACACTCTATATGAGAATAAGCTGACCTTTTGTGTACATCTGTAAAGCATGGCAAATTATTAAAAGTGACTGCAGTGAAACTGAAGGTCACTGGTGTGATGTTTTCTTGTTGAATTATGTACGGATAACTTCTGAAGGCTCTTTGAATGTAGGATGCCTGAAACTTGGACTTAACAGTTAAAGTCAGGATTTCTGTCTTCCATTAACATGAAGCAATCTCAGAGTTGAATATACTGTGTTCCACTGATGTGTTGAAGAACATTACAACCTCATACTGTCGGATGATAAAGATTGATATAAAGCGAAATTCATTTTTAATGTATGGTTTAGTGAATGCCATTTCATCACTTAGTATTAAACGAAACGGCATTTGCCCAAGTCATTTTTAGCTTTCTGATGTGATTCAGGCTGGCCCATTCTTATCACTTCTGCAACAATGTATCAAGTGATCCCTTCTTATATATAAAGGAATTTCATGTAACAGGAT